>NC_142418.1:12687500-12830000 GCF_059516105.1 Syngnathus floridae
GCGGGAGATTTAGAGGAAGGGAAATGACTATTTTCTGTTACATTATTCATTTACATACAGCCTGCAGAGTTGTGTCCCACTGCGGAGCTGAAATATTCATATAAATAAGCCAAGGCATCACATATAACACTTGTATATGACTGGATGGTTTCCTCACACAGACCTTGCAGCCTTCATTCTAAAAATATCGACTTGGAAGCAAAGAAGTAGAAATTGGAAGATAAGAAGCAGAAATGCAGATAGTAAGTTGAGCAAAGAGATGAAAATTTGTTATCCTTGCAAATCTGCATAACTGGTCATTAGCCAAGAGTGTGCAATGCCCTTGTATTGATTATTGGGGACTGATGGTATGAGCAAATAGAGGGGGACACCTTTGCTGACTCCACATCACCGCACACGCACATGTGCCTGAGGGCATTCTGACCTAGCGTTCCCCCAATTTTGTGAAAGTAACTTTTCCAAGCTTAACTGAAAGTGACTCCCCACCAGAGGGTGCATCTAAGCACTGTTTGCAGTTTGAAGCTGAAAAATTACTGCTATGCCTTTGTGCAAGATCACGTTCAGCAAAGAATCTTTTATGAACATGATGGTACACTTTTTTTCTCTCTTTAATTGATTTATGTTGACTGGCCTGTTTCCATTTGGTGACATCAGCATTCGTTCAATACTGTTTACCTCTGACAAAGTGCATGAAACGATGTGGTGACAAAACATGCCACGTTCTGTTGGGAAGCTCACTTGCACAAGAAAAAAAAAACTCGGCTTTAGCTTTAAAAAAAAAAAAAAAAACTTCAGCATTTCTAAAAATGTGCTTCTCCCATATCTTCTCAAGAAGACAAACAAAATAAAGTAAGCAGAGCTTTGACTTATTATAGCCAAGCAGAAAATGAAAGCGCAAGGATATATAGTCAAAGTACATTGACTAATTCCTTTACATGCCAGACTGGTAAAATCAAGCTTGTTTCATAAGAAATATTAAATACAGTATTTTAAAAACAAATACACAATACATCTAGTTAGGAAATGCAATTAAAATTATAAACTTTGAGTGTGAAAAAAAAAATAAATAAATAAAACCCAGTGCCAATTCCTGACATGTGTGATGACCCCCCAAAAAAACGATTTGCTTCTTGAAATGTTTTTCTAGGATGACCTAATAACCATTGACCTTTATGTGCGGAATTTGTACCCACTTGTGAAAGCGTGATCTTCATGAAAGGATGCACAGAGGTTGCAATGCTTTGTATTGGCAATATGGGTTGTTTTCGTAGGAAGAAGTTCACAATTAATGTCCATGAAATTCAAAATATTGGGTTAATTAATTTTATATTTTCACAGGTTAAAGGGGACGCATATGATTGGACGCACTTTTCAGACACTGTGGGTGATGTGAAGCGTTTTTACACCTGTAGTCAGTGGTAACAATAGGAGTCTCATTGGGTGCAGCAAGACGGGGAAAGCCCGCAGCCCTCGTATTGACACAGTGATGTCTGCTGAAGAGGCCTTCTACAGGATCTACCCAATTCAAAAAATGCTTCTCAGAACGGATGTTATGTAGTTTGTCCAAGCGTCCAGCCATTTTGAACTCGGCTTGTCCTATTCAGGGTCACGGGGGTGCAGGAGCTTATCCCACCTGACAACGGGCAAAAGGCAGACTACGCCCTGAACTGGTCGCCAGCTTGTCGTAGAGCACATATGGAGACAAACAACAAGCCACACCCAGACTGCTACTGAGAGAATCTATCCCACGCTGCCTGCACACAAGTTAGGCGTGTGTACCCCAACAACTTGCCTTTGTTACATTAATGCCTTTGTTTGTATCATGGGTCCTAAGCAGTCATTTTATTTCAGCAAATAGTGGATGCTAAATTAACCCCCCCCCTTTCTCTCTCTCTCTCTCTCTCTCTCTCTCTCTCTCTCTCCACAATTTATATTTCTTATGTGGGCTAATCACTGCTTGCTGGAGGCAATGTGGTGAATGTGATTAGTGTGTGAGTTTTAATTAATTCCTGTGAAGCTTCACACACATTGGCAAAGACACACGCGTAAATACGCACGCGAGCACACACAGATGCACAGCAGCAGGAAAACACGCTGCAAGACATACATTGAGCGCACGCTCAGAGAATGGATGCGATTAGATATTGTAGGTGCGAAATGCTCCCCTAGCGGTCAGAACGGAGTTAAAAAGCAGCGCGTGAGCGGCGGCACGCCACTGTGCGTCCGAAGCTTGAGTTTGACAAGAGCCACAGAAAAGTTAACAGCGGACTTGAGACGTGTGGCATCCGCAGAGCATCATGGCCAACAAAGCGCAGCCTCCTCACCTGCACCTGGCCGAAGTCACCGCGTCCCAGTTCCTCGACATCTGGAAACATTTTGATGCCGACGGTGAGGCTGTTTTATTCCAAGTTACATTACTTTTTATTTGGCTTCAACTGCGGACTTTTGAAGGACTGTTAGGAGGGGGATGAAATAAAAAACGTGAAGAATCTAAATACATCATGCAAGCCGTTATGAAGTGAAAGAAGGGAAAGTCAAAGTGTTCATTGCATTAATTTGTTTATATTATTTCCAACAGATAGATTCAGAATCAATACTTAGTAAGAATGACGAATGAGAAGGGGAGACTACCGCACATGCTCAACAATAAACGCGCAATTACTGAGTAAAATCTCAAATAAAGCAGGACGCTTTTCAACAATCATATAAATAGGCATTATTGTAAATAATCGTTTAGAACTAAAGTGAATACTTTTGAGTGACATTAATTAATTTGCAGTTTCCGTTTCCATTAATAAGCATGATTGTCGACGTTTTGTCAATAAGTGCAGTGTCAGGTGACAGCTTTATTCAGTAAAAAAAAAAACAGCTCCCTACTATAGGTTTTATTGATCAGTTTCTGTCAGCATGGAATTATCACTGTCGTACTTCATCCTCTCCTCCCCCACCCACTTCTTCCGCGCGTGTGTGCGTGATCAATTGGACACGGGACAGATCTCTCTCTCTCTCTCTCTCTCTCTCTCTCTCTCTCTCTCTCTCTCTCTCTCTCTCTCTCTCTCTCTACATATTTAATATTGATGATCAAAATTATTGTTATTTTACTGTAGTTATTTGTAAGAAAGCGTTTAATTCTCTTTGTTAAAAAAATGCTTGGGCCTGAAAACAAGTTTTGTTCTTTTGTTTCAATGTTACACATGTATCCATCAATTTTCTGTACCCTTCGTCCCCATGGGGGCCGTAATAACGGTAAAAATATAAAGGTTTCATGGGTTCTTTTTGGAACGCAACCCCAGCGAAAAATGAGAGATTACTAGAACACTCAACATTTCTGCAACTCACACCACACAGACAATTTTTTTATTCAGTTATTAGCTATTAATTACTGTAAATTTAACGTCATGCTCATTTCTGAATCAGTCAACATCCTCACACACCACTGAAAATGATGTAAGCCATTTCAAGCTGCTTTATATCTGCCCTGCCCTGATGCAGTCTTTTTTTGACGATGCCTGCTCATTTGCTTTAAGTTATTCCACAGAGAAATGAAGGTGGAATGAGGAGCTGTATAGCCTACTCTGCGATCACCACTGCTTTGGTTTTGGAGTCCTTTTTTTACATATTGTCCTTTGCAGCTACTTTGCTAATCAAATGTGGCCATTGCATCAACACACTTGGATGCAGTATGTGAGTTCTTCCCTCATTACTGGGAGTGTCTTCTTGGTCAGCAGAAAGAATGGAGAGCTAATTTGTTTGATCAGATTGTGCAAACATCACTGAGTTTGAAGTTTAAAATACACGGGAGGTGATGCTTCCAGAGATGACAGAATCACTTATATTACCCTGCCGGTGCAGGATCAAATCTCTTCTGAATTGCGCCTGTGTCTTGCAGCTCCTCTGTGCTGTGTCCTTCTCATCTTTCTCTGCTGTATCTGACAGTTTTTTATTTATTTATGTATTCTGTTCAAAGCATTTTTGGAAAATATCACCTGCACTCCCTCCTCCTAATTATAGAACATTTGCTGGCAACACTTCTTGTTAAGCTGCCTATATAATATTGAATATTAATCAAAATCACCCACACCAAACATTTGAAATGGCTAGATTGCAAATTCCTTTGAATGTTCTTGACATACCCTTGAAAATGCATTTAATACTGCTTACCGTTCGAAACGTTTTAGAATAAGAAACTCAAGCAAGAGTAAGGCGACTTAACAAGCATCTCTTGGGATGTGTGATGCAATACTCTACTGTGTACACTAGTGTAGGGATAAAGTGGCTTTGCAAACCTTTTAACTTACAGGCTGGTGCAGACTTGAAAGTTTTGAGTTTTACTGAGCAGAGTGCAAGCGCCAAGGTTTACAGTTCCTATAATTTACATGTATGTAATAAAATAATTGTCATACAAAGTATGCGGTCCATGTAGACTCTACATTTGTACAAATAGGCACAGGAAGTATTTGTGGTTGTGACTTTGCCTGTCGGCATCACGGTGGGTAGCACACTGGTCCACCAGAGGTGCGGGGGTGGAGTCCAGCTCCGTGTTATTTATATGTTATCCCCATGCCTTTGTAAATTTTCTTCTGGGTGCTTCAGTTTCCTCCCACATTTCAAAGACATGCATGGTAGGACGATTAAACACTCCAAATTGTCATTGGTGTGATTGTGAGTGGGAATAATTGTTTGTCTGTTTGTTCCCTGGCGACTGGTTCAGGGTGCCTACCGCCCAAAAGACAGCTGGGATCGGCCCGAGCATGTCCGCGAGCCTCGTGAGGATAAGCAGTTCGGAAAATAGATGGACGGCTGGAAATGTATTCTTCAAAATGGATTTGAAGTGAAAAGATCTGATAGATTGTAGAACATGAGTTTAAATTTCACCTGCCTCCAAAATATATAAAAAAAGAAGCTGCTCTTCACTTACTGATGACAAAAGTTAATGCAGCAACTTGTAAAGAAGCCTTAATCGAAAGATCGTTAATTTTCCAAGAAGGAAACTATAGATTCAAAAATTTTAGACACTTCAGACACTCATTGTACGATTGCCCAGTACCGTAAAAAAGTTTTTATTTAACATTTAATTAAATGATCTGAAATATAATTGAAGTCAAGCATTAATGCCAGCCCATTTTCATTTTCACACCCTGTATAACATCTTCAGATCAATATAAAAGCGTATGTACTGAAAATCACTGCAAAGAGTTCATAGTCTACTTTGCACCAGTAATCAGCATGCAACGTATCGTACACTGCAGCTTTGAGATAAACCAGAAACTATTTATAGTAAATCTTGGGAATTAACATTTCCACATGCAAACTTAAACAAAAAAACCACACACATTTAGTGATAAATCAGTCTATTGTTGTTGATTTTCTTTTTCAATTGCATATGTGATGACTCCCTGGAGAAATGCATTCATTAAATCCTTCCTATTGACATTTTACGCCACTTCCCTTGTATTTACTCACCATGTACTTGCACTAATTGTTTCAGAGGTCATTTCTCCCTAGAGAGCTAAATGTCAGTGAGACCTACAGGAGAGAAGCTTCATAGCGGGATGGCTGTCCTACTTATGGAAGCAGCAGGAGCAAGCATTTATGAGTTGTGATAACATCACTAAGACACACATACATGTCCCTACAGACGAACACACAAACGCATGCACACACACGCACGCACACTCACACACGCGCAAACAAAATGTCTCTGTATAGAACAAAGCTGCTAAATGTCAATAGAATGGAGGCGGAGAAGATGAGAGAGCGAGTTGATGAGTTTGAGGAAGAGGAGCGGAAGTAGATGGCATGATAATCATTGTTAATGTTAAATGAGGCAGTGCTGCCTTCCAGGGCTTTACAGAAGTAGCTAGTCAAGTCGTTTGGAGCCATCTGTCCAGTCATTTGATGGGCTTGGTAAAAAATGTTTGCACACATCACGTATACAGTACTACCTTGGTGAAAGGAGCGCCAATATTTGCTTTCTGAATAACTGCGTTTCTGTCCACTCATTGATTTCCCCGGTACCACTCTTATAAGAGAAGCCACCTCTGAATCATCGTGTTCAAAATCCTAGAAGCTGTTTTTCCATAATTAGCTTCTCGGTATTGGCATTACGTTATTTAAAAGGTTAAGAAGGGAAGGAAGCGTGTGACAGCTGAAAGGCTCGTGTTTAAATCAGTACCAGCATGCACACGAGAGGGGGCAGCTGCATGAATAAAAAGCTTTTGTCAGAATAAGCATACAGTTCGTTCCAAAGTATTTGGACAATATTAGTATTTAGCATTTTTCCTTTATAAGGGACTGGAATGTGTTTGAAATTCAATAAAAGTCAGGATGTGATTGAAGTGCAGATTTTAAATATGACATTTACATTTCTAAGTTTATAATACCAGAATAAACATAATTATATTATATAATTGTCTCACAAGAAAAAATGGTCCTTCCCGATTGAAGCCCACAATCTGCGAGTTATCTACAATATGGAGCTGACCTTTGATCCTCCAGTCAGCAAAATGATGCAGTCATGCTTTTCACATTTCAGATTATCAAACAAAAATAAGATTCAAAATTTCCTACGTCCCGGAAGAAAAAAAAGAGACCCATGCTCTACATATTACTTCCAGAATGCACTAATGCAATACAATTCAGGTATAAGAGGATAAAAAAAGATAATACTACTACGAATAAAATTAATAATAGAAAAAATGCTAAACAATATTAATAATTATATTTTATTGGTTAATTATTAATAGCATTAATAGCAATAAGAATATTAATAATAACAATAATAATAATAATAATAACAGCCAGGTATGGGAGAGTTTCTGGACTTCTCCAGTGCCTTCAACCCACCCCAAGCACACACACAGGCACGGGGAGAACATGCATACTCCACACAGGGTGGGCTGGAGGTGGAACTCGCAGCCTCTGAACTGTGAGACGGGCATGCTAACCAGTGTGCCACCGTGCTGTCCTATTATCATTATATTTACAAGTATCACACTTGTCAAGTCCATTTTGGGCGCCTGATTACTGAAGTTCTCTGTTTGGTGTGACTGCTCGATTTGGGTGGAAGCTCTTAAATTAAAGTTGAAAGTCTCCAAATGTGTGTGTTTGTGTCCCATTTCTCTAAAAGGCAATGGTTATATCGAAGGAAAGGAGTTGGAAAACTTCTTTCGGGAACTGGAATCAGCCCGGAGGGGAGCTGGCGTGGTAAGTCACGTAGGCAGTCATTCAAAATATTCTGTGCATTTTTACTCACATTTTATGTTTACTTAATTATGTATGTTGGATATTTGTAGGACCCTTCAAAACCAACATTCAGAGAAAAGATGAAGGACTTCATGCAGAAGTTCGACAAGAACAAAGATGGAAGAATTGAGATGTCAGAGGTAAGATAGTGGGTGTATGCTTGTTATTCTACCTAGAACTTTGCACTGAAAATGAAAATGGCATGTTAGACATGCAAAGCGACTTAGAACTTTGTCATCCATCGCCTTTTGTCCGCACAATGGGCATCCGTCTGTTCCGTCCCATCTCTGGTGATCGCCCTGGCCAACTTTACATCATCCGCGAGTATAAATGTCCTTGTAGTGTCTTATAAATGTCCTTATTGCGTATTGATCTTCTAAGTGAACCCCGTCCTGTGCTGAATTCAAAGAAATTGAGATGAGACACCTCCATTGGCAGGGAAGTAAGTGGGCTGTGTTAACGCACACAACGGCAAAAACATATGTTTCATCCTGCATGCATTTACAAAATACCAAAAGAAAGAATACTCCAGACCATTAGATGTGCGCTGGGCATGAAAATGGGACCCTCAGTTGCTCAAAGAATTGCTTTTGGTCTAGATTAGAACACTGTCAGAGTCCTGGACTGTCTCACACTGCTGGAAGGCTGTTCCAGATTTTACTGTTAGCAGGCTGTTACAGTAGTCTAACCTGCTGGAGACAAATGCAATGAATTTGCCTCTCTAAGTCATCTTTAGACATGACTTCTTTGATTTTGGAGATAATGAGGTTAGTGATTCAATATGTGGTAAAATTCAGGTCTAAGGTTCGAACTCAATAGTTGTGTACTCGCCGACCTAAAGATTGAAGAATAGGGAAATCGGGATTGAGACTCCAATTTCAACAAATTAACCTCCTGTCCTTGAGATAATCATTGAACCAGTTTAGACCAGAACCAGACTCTCCCACCCAGTGATCTAACATCTGTTGTAAGATCACATGGTTGAATGTGTCAAAGGCAGTGCACAGGTCCAGCAGAACCAAGACTGAGACATTGCCTACATCTGCGTCCAGACAAATGTCAACTCATCACTTGACAAACAACTCAGTTCTGGAAAGATATTGACAAAATATTGAACAACAATGTGGTTCAAGGATATACATTTCTTTTGATAATCCTAGGTTGCTGAGTTTATTGAGCACTCTTGTGGAGACCCCAGAGCATGCAAAATCATGAGTAAAAAAAGATCTACCTTGGGCATCGACAAGTTATAATTTTCATGCAGGTGTTATCCATCTGCAACGTTGCCGTCAAAATGTTTCACAGCTGCGATTGCATAGGAGGTTTGACTCCTCTATCTTTTGTTCTTATCTCATCTGTTTGTGTGTCATTCTATCTTTGTAGCTGGCCCAGATTCTTCCCACTGAAGAGAACTTTTTGCTATGCTTCAGACAATTTGTGAGTTCCAGTGCTGAGTTCATGGCGGTAAGCATTTTTTATTTATCCATCCATCCATCTATTATTTGTACCGCTTGTCCCCATGGGGTCGCCGGCGTGCTGGAGCCTATCCCAGCAGTCATCGGGGCAGTAGGCGGGGGACACCCTGAACTAGTTGCCAGCCAATCGCCGGGCACATGGAGTTAGACAATCATCCATGGAGTGCTCAATCGGCCTACCATGCATGTTTTTGGGATGCGGGAGGAACCCGGAGTTCCCGGGGGAAACCCACGCAGGCTCAGGGAGAACATGCAAACTCCACATAGGGAGGGCTGGAGATGGAATCGAACCCATAACCTCTGAACTGTGAGGCGGACGTGCAAAGTAGTATCCCACTGTGACGCCCTATTTAATTGACATTATTTATTTTATTTATCATATTTCATTAACATTCTTATCTTATGCTGCTTTGTCTCCACAAGATTTAGCTTGAAGCCTCCTTTGCCACGAAAGCCCGATGTAAGAGTGTGTATGTTCCTGGCTTTCCAATGTACTGCTGGTTAACTGTGTCAACGAGCCACTTGCTGCGTGCACTGAAACATGACGTATAATTAATTATGAAACACTTTCATAGCTTCAAGTAAAACAAAACACAGAAATTGAGAAAAATATAAATCAAGTAAAACTGTATTTCTCAATGGGAGTTGCTATTTGAGAGTACTCTCACCCAGAGAACGAGAGACTTTCAGTCAATCATAACTTTAAATTTTTAAAAATCGTTCATGTTCAGTGATGACTACATGGAGCCCCTAAAATGTAAAGGCAACATAACATTTTCTTCATGGTGGAGAACTCACAGTCTTTTGCCTCACAATCATCAGATTCTGTTCTGACCTGGCTGGAACACAAGATGAAGCTAATCAGCTTTTGGCATTTGTGTAAACAGAAAGAAAGGGTGGTATGTTGATGTATTCTTTATTAAAGAGGCCTGAGGCAAGGTTATCAAACACAGCAAACAAATCCCAATTTTTTATGCACAGTGAAGTCAGTTCCTGTCAGGTTTTGAGTTCAAACATGTAAAGAAGGCGATGCAAATATTGGTGTGACTGCCAAATCTCCACCAGATGCTCCATGCAAAACATGTGAGCCCTGAAACATTATTAGCACAAAAATGAAAAAAAAAAAAATCTTTCTCCGGTGAAGCGACAGCGTATTTACTGGGCATAGGCTACAGTAGTTTCAGTAAACATTTATTTACAGAAAACATATTTTTAAAAAATCGATTTAACAGTTTTAAGTTTGCATAAAAGACCTTCGGTACTATTTGGAGTATAAATTATGAATGATGGTAGAAGTAACACAAAACTGTCCTCAGAGTGTTGAAAGCTTCATGGAATATAAAACAATTTAATCTACCAAATCCCTGCTGAAGATAACACTAGGGTAGATTTTACATTTTGCAGCAATAAAAGAATGTAGCTAATTATGAACCAATTGCATGCATGGGGGGGAATATGTCCTTTTCCCCGATGTCATTCACAGGAAATAATGAAATGAGAGAAGGTCAAAGGAGAATGCCTGAAGGATACAATCAATGGATGACTGCAAACAGTCACAGAGGAAACTTAATGAAATGTCGATGGGAAGCCGAGAGACAGAGTTTGAGAACATAAAACGGGAATGTCGGATTCATTGGTCTTTGTTGAAGGGTGTGTCGAGAAGGAAGTGAGCAAAGAGATTTTAAAGGGTTAGCATGAGAAAGCAGGACCTTCTATTTTCAGGGTCATGTATAATATATAACACCACTGCTAACTGTTCTCTGCAGAGCCAAGCAAACGAGAAAGAGAGTGACGGGGAGGAGGGGCGAGGAGAAAGCGGGGAGGGGGCCATCCGTCTTTGACAAGGAGTCCTTTGGACGTGGACAGCTACTGGATTCAAACATTCATTAAAATGAATGTCTTTGCCTTGCCTTGTATCTTTCTGTCCCTTTTTTCCTTTAGCTATGGTTGAAGATAGAGTTTTTCTTTTTCCGGTTGGAGCGATGTTTCTTCGCAGTTTCTTTAACGTACTCTGCTGGAAGTAAAAAAGTGATTTGTTCTTTTTCCCATTTTTTCAGGCATGGCGACGATACGATACAGATCGCAGTGGCTACATCGAAGCCAACGAATTGAAGGTTTGAATGAGATTTTAATAAAATTACCCAACAACGGCACCTTTAGTGGTGGAAAAGGCATTAAACACAGTTTGCAACCATAACCAAAACACAAATGATCATTTTTTATTTGGTTTTGTCCCTATTTTTATTTTTATTCTTCGTGACAGGGGTTCGCTTTGGCCTGGGGAGTTAAGTTCAGCATTCGCTTTGATGATATTTGGCGCTATCTAGCATTGTGAATGGGTACAATGTCTAGACCCCAAATGTAAGACGACCCCCGCTTTTTCAGTCTTATTTCAATGCAAAAAACACCGTCTTATATTCGGACCAATACGGTATCTCTTGTTTGGCTCATGCTGGACTGTTGTCAGGCCATGTTGTGATTTATGTTTTGTTTTCAGGTGAGTCAAAATTCGGTACTTTCTACCATCCACCTTGTGGAAAACATTTTCTTAAATTTTGTTATGCAAAGTGCCAAACTGGGAGAAACAGGGTTACCACTTGGTTACATAAGCTGTTTGTTGTTATGGGATCACATTTCCAAGTGCAAATTAGGTGTAGGTCCACCAATGCTTTTTTAAAAATGTAAGCTTGTAGGCATGAGATGTGAAAATGTGACTCGGGTTGGGAGGGTAAATAATTATTAATTAATTAACCTAATTATGTTACAGTCCGTTTTAGTTTTATAGGGGGGATTTTCGATTGAATACCTTTGCACTTTTATCTTTTTTGTACATTATTCTTTTCTAATAATAGTATCATTAAATCAAAGTATTTCATGTCTGTTTTCCCTAAAATGAAAAAATACAAAGACTCAACGCTGAAAATGCATATTCCAGTTTGTATAGCACCTGTTGCGGTGTTTTGTTTTTTTTCTTTTTACTTTTCTGTAGCGATTAAAGATTTAAGTGGTTCACTCAAATATAATTTGAATGTGACAATAAAGAAGTAAGCCCTACAGTATATTACCGGACATTATGTTTTTGTGTGTGTGCTCAGGGCTTTCTGTCGGACCTCTTGAAGAAGGCAAACAGGCACTATGACGAGCAGAAGCTTAACGAGTACACACATACCATAGTAAGTCGCTTTCCCATGTGCAAAAGCTCTCACAAATAAACACATATTTATATTTATTTTACGTAGATTGTATGTTTGCCTATTAATCTTGTAGTTAATATCATTTGGAGAAGAGGAGGTATAAAAAATAATTGGGTTAGTGATTTAGAGTGTCATTTATTTTTATTTAAATTAAAGCCCGTAGTTAACACAGACTTGCAAAGTCTTGACCGATGAAAGGTGATGTTTTGTGTAATTTTACTCCGGGAACCCCCATTTTGCTCCTGAGTGGTCTGGGCAGCTCGTGTCCTGCAGCTTGAATGTTTTCAAGCCAGATGTGCTAACATCTGCTAGTTCTTGGAAGCCCCAAAGGTGACCTGACCTGATTTGGTGAAGCAGGTTGCTTATACATGGCTTCACTCTTTAAGGTTCAGCTTGAGAACAACTACCAACTTTGGCGATGAGTGTGGCATTTGAAAAGTAATTAAAGAGAGAACGATTGACTATTAAAGATGTTCTTCAGCTTGATTTGCTTCCAATAAAATGACTGCAGAAATTAAAAGCATTAAAGACGATCTTTTCAATATTTCCGTCAGTGTTATGTGGGCAGAAATTTGAGAAACATTGCAAAATCAATTCCAAGTAATATCCTCTCTAATACATTTAATTTCGCCACTCACCATGGAGAAACTATAAGGCTGTCCCCTCATTGCCCCATGCAAAGTTGTAGCTGCAATTTGAAAAGTTCGACTTACTGTAACTGCAATCCATTTTTCTATTGCTCACTGTAATATTATGCAAATGGCATTAGCCTATGAATAATCTGCCTTTCTCATTCGCCTCTGCCTCTTCCCATTACTGCTTTGCTTTGCTTTTGTAGCTCAGGATGTTTGATCTGAATGGAGATGGAAAACTGGGCCTTTCAGAGATGGCAAGGTAATGTGCAATTTCACTTCCCTCGGGTAATGTTTAGGTTGAAACCCATTGTCTGCATCATTGATGAATTTGACCTTTCTCTCAGACTTCTACCTGTTCAGGAGAATTTCTTGCTCAAATTCCAGGTAGGGTACAGCACATAAATAGAAACAGGCCTCTATGATGTATCTTATTAGATCATTAATTCTGACCTTTAAGTGAGAGAATCTTTTTTATTTTTAAAGGGTGTGAAGCTGACCAGTGAGCAGTTCAATGCAATCTTCACATACTACGACAAGGTATATTATGGATCAAAATTGTAATGTATTTCTGGAGCAGGCCATTAAAACTATCATAGAGCAAACGCAGACTCAAGGTGGAGTGTGAATCGATGAGTGTGCGTGCGTAGGGCCAAATGCTGAGTAATTAATGTCATCATTCTGATGTAAGTGCTGCTTCAGGAGCACAGACCGCTGCTGCCAGTGTTTCCATGGTGTGTCGAGTCAGTTCAGCCTTAACAAGGCTCACAGCAAGAGCTCCAAATTAAGTCTCAAGTGCCTAACAGCACACGATGAAGTTGAGCGCTTCACACATTGCTTCGATTTGTCACGGTTCTCCGCTTGACCAAATGTCCCCTCAAACTACCTTATTTTCCGGACTATAAGGCGCACCTAAAAACCTAAAATGTTCTCAAAACCTGACAGTGCACCTTATAGTCCGATGCGCCTTATATATGGACCAAATTCCTAAATTTAAACTAGCCCGAAGCATTGTGTCATGAAATCAATCATAAGTGGCCCGCTGAAGACTATGAATCATGAATCAAAAAGACTATGGATCATTATTTTGTGATTATAAAGTAATTTGTTGTGTCTGAAGTTGAAATAAAAAAAGATAAAATGGAGAATGATTTGATTTGGATTAAAAATCTGACATGATGAATTAATGGTGCACCTTATAGTCCAGTGCGCCTTATATAAGGACAAAGTTTTAAAATGGGCCATTCATTGAAGGTGCGCCTTATAGTCTGGTGCGCCTTATAGTCCGGAAAATACAGTAGAAAGGTTTCGTTTTTCTAAGATCTAGGACAGTTCAGTCAAGAATTGACAAAGATCTTTGCAAAACAAAAGAAATGCATGCAGATTCTTTCAATTCTTCAAACAAAATAAACTGAAAATAGAGGCCACAGTCAATCTTTTAGGTGCAGAAACCATTTATAACTTACCTTATGTTTGTAAGATATACATCTTAATATACTAATGACAATATCTTGAATATACTATGTCCATTGAGTGTCGAAAGAAATAACTGCTGAAGTTGCAGTTCTTAAATAGACATGTTATGTATTTCAAAATGCTATGAAGGCAACTAATCAAGCATCACATGCGTTTCTGCTGCCTTTTTTTCAGGATGGGAATGGCTACATTGATGAACTGGAGTTGGACGCCCTGCTACGAGACCTTTGCCTGACAAACAAGACGGTAAGACAAGAGTCCAGCAGAAACTGGCAAATATAATATACAATATCCTCAGAACCTTAAAATGAACTATTCATCCTGGGAACACATTGAAACAATCATCTTTTGTTGGTGACAGGAGTCGCACCTTAACCATTGCTGACTCAATTATATGTAACTTTTTATTTATTGTCCTCCAGGAGGCAGACTTGAAGAACCTGAAAGACTACAAGCAGAGCATCATGAGCTTGTCTGATGGCGGGAAGCTCTACCGCGGAGAGCTTGAAATCGTCCTCTGCAGGGAGCCAATTCAATGATTCCTGATCCTTTCTTGTGTATGATTATGTCTGCCACCTCCCCTGCTCCCCCAGTAGAACATTCCCTTCCTGCTGCCTGGCATCTAAACACCAGGTGCATGCGCCGGACCTCCCATCTTCTCCCAAAGCTAATTCCAAATGAAATGAACCATTGGCACGATTTAGAATTTCTCCATGAACCCTTCTGCAACCTGACCTCTCACCCCTAAGGTGATATTTTCTTAATCCTCTAGCAAGTCTGACTATTCAATTTGAAGTCTTAACTTAACTTAATGCCATGATATGTTTGGAATTGCAATGTTGTTTTTTGGCCGATAGTGTTAATTGGAGATCTCAATAAAATGCCTCAACATGACTTCATTTTTAATTACTATGTTTGTCTTTACATATCCTTTCCTATTTTACTGTGAGTGCTTGTCTAGACCGTCTTTACTTTGTCCCATTTATCATTTCAACAGTGTCAGAGATTTGATCTTCTTTGTTTAAATTTGTATTACACAAAAATATAGGTACCAAAAAAAAAAAAAAGTGACACAAAGGAGAGTAGCCAACTTTCCCGAGAGCCTTTGGACAATTTAGGTGCCTTGCTCAAACATATCTGGATAATGGACAAAACAGCACATTTTTATAAATCGATTTCTAATAGTTAATTAGTATGGAAATAAATTGATACAACGAAATGCAGACAGGTGTTATTATGAACAAGTACTAAATGAAGCAAGATATATTTTTTTGCTCTGAAGCTTTCATAAAACAGCACACAAAAAAGATCATCTTTAGATGATATTGCTGTATCAAATTTCTAGTAAATTCCATGTAATTGATTTGACAATACTTTTAAAGTCTAAATTATACAGCAGGAAAACGACCTTCCATCTTGAGTGGTGCAGAGGAAAACCCACATTAATTAGTTAGAAACATTAAAGTTTTAATGTGACACAGAAATGAAATAAAATGTCCATCACTAGGAAGAATTCAGCAGTCGGTTTGAATTATGTAATTTGTAAAAGAAAAAAAGCCAGCAGGCCTTGTTTTGAAGAGACATTTCACATGTGAAGCAAATGTGATGACTACTATGCAATGAAAACTGCAGCGACCATTTTACATCAGGGAGCTAAAATTTGCACAAAAGCTTTTTTGATTTTACCCAGTCTCAAATCAGGTGCCCTCTTGGGTGAAGGAACCTTGATAGCCACCACACAGTTGCACCACTCCATCCTTTTAACAAGCCTACAACAAATTTCACCCGATCTCAAATTAGGTATCATTTTGCGTGTGGCTGAAACTTGATAGCCACTAGAGTCTGAACTACGGCAGCACTTGTAACTGTCAATCCTGCAAACCTTGCATGATAGCCCATAATTACATCCAAGAGAAGAACGGTTTGTTGGAGGGAGGCTAGAATGTTGGCACCACAGCCACAGCTGCTCTTTCTGACGGTCGAGTCACATTTTTCCAGTGTTTCCCCTCCATTCGTAACTCTCAGGATTATCAATATTTTCTGTTTACGATTTTGTTCAAGCTCATCTGTTGGTTGTGTCACATGACCAACCACAAAGATAATATCAAGCATGTTTAATATTGTCTTAAGGCCAAGACGAGGACAAAACTGGCCTAACACATCGGAGGTTACCACCTCACAGTAAAAGATCACGCTCACTGGAGCATACAGAGATTCTAAAAAAAAAAACTTTCTTAAGACTTAGTTTTAAATCTGTGAATTTAAATCAGATTCCGCCTCATATCCAAATTTTAGGGCTGGCTGTCTCTACGGGTAAGTGAACAAATTAGATTTGACTCTGTCCAAACATTACTGACCCATCTAACAGGTTGTAGCAATGACGTTGGAACGTCGTCCAGCATGCAAAGAGTTCAACGTCATACTTGCGACAGCGGCCACACATACTTTCATAAAAGAACTTGTTTGGAATGTACCCTCGAGCTTCATTTGTATGCCGCCAGCAATGCGTTTCCTCCTCTTTCCAGGGACTGCTGTTTCATTTTCTTCAGTGTTCTCCATTCTTTACCATTCCGCACTTCAATTCTTGCACTGCGTAGAGTGACAAAACAGACAGTCAAAACAAATTCGTGTGTTTGAAGCAGTTCGGACTGAGATGCATCAATCTTGATGCACTAAAAATCGTCTCTTCGCTGGCTGTCTGACTTCAGTCAAAGTTTCCTGTTTTCCTTTTTTTTCCCCATTCCTTACAAAACATTTTGTTTTTATTTGTGTTGTGTTTGATTACTCAAATTTCTTTGATGATTGAAAAATGAGACAAAAATGCAAACAAATAAAAAATCAAGAAGAGTTCAAACACTTTTTCACAGCACTGTATTTACACTAGTGTCTTTTTGGTTCATTGCTAAACCAAATTAAAGGAGTTAAGAAATAGCTTTCAAGTCCTAAACAAAGGTGAGATGGTAAAGTAACCTTTCAGAGAAAGAAAAGTTTGGCAATCAGGCTATGTTTAGCTTCTTAAATTATCAACAGGATCTCAACTAACTAGTTTGCCCAGAAATGTGTATGAGAACTCGTTCTGTCATTTGTTTGTGTGAGTATGCATTTGAAGAGCTCGGAGCGAGGGAGTGTGCCTTCTCAAAGAACGAGGAAGGAGTGTCAATCAGTAAACTGCCTTTTTTTTTAAGTTTTTAAAAAAAAAAAGCCTAAACCGTTCAAAAACAATTACTGTATATCGACAGCCAAAAGGGGTGAAGGAGCTATGTCCCGAAAACCCTTTTGATATCCAGTGACAAAAGTAAGTGTTTATGTTTTTTGTATGGTTGTTTTTTCATTTATTAAATTATGTTTCCATGCACTTGACTCCATACAGCATAAGACTGTACATTAACAATACAGAGATTAATATTTTCTCTTGACTAGGGGCAAAAAATATATAAGGTTTAACAAATGTGTGGGTCATTAAAGGAGTAACACATTTTGCTTGTTTGTTTTCTACCTTTTATGTTTTAATTCTTTCATT
This sequence comes from Syngnathus floridae, assembly GCF_059516105.1. NCBI lineage: Eukaryota > Metazoa > Chordata > Actinopteri > Syngnathiformes > Syngnathidae > Syngnathus > Syngnathus floridae. Next base: position 12,705,043 of record NC_142418.1, read on the forward strand.
TGCTTCTTATTGAACGTAATCAAATGTCAGCCTCATTTGGGAAAGGAATAATGCAGTATTTACTTCAACTCATCAAAAAGAATGCAAAATTCCTAAGGCAGAATATCAACAAAAAATAGGGAATAATAAGGAAAGGTTCTTGTATACCACCGAACAGTACGCTAGATTTCAAGTAGTTTGGTGACTACCATATATAAATAAGCAATTAAAAACAGGATTATATGTGCACTGTATACTTGTAGAGCAGCACAGTAAAATTCGTGATTAGTATGGTTAAGTGATCAAATCTCAGATCAGGTTGTCCTATGTGAAGTTTGCATGTACTCTGTGTGATTATGTGAGTTTTCTGTAGAGCCTCGCACATTCCAAGAACATGCTCATTGAAAACTATTATGCCCTATCGGCGTGAATGTGCTTGGTGTTCAGTCAAGGGAGGAAGATTGGGAATTCTTGCAAATCTATTAAAAACAGCAGGTTTTTCTAAGAATAGCTCATACTATATAATAACACAATGGCATAAATAACAGTAGCTCATAAACATAAATGAAACTGACTACCTTCAAATGCGTCATGATTGAAGTTTAATTAAACATTAAAATTACCCCAATAGGGTAAATCACAGTTTGTTTACAAATGTTGAGATATCAAATTACCGTCATTCCTAAACTATAAATGGCTACTTTTTGCACTAGTTTTGATCATGCGTCTTAGTCTAGTGCGGTTTATCTATGGATTTTTCATTTTTTATATGGTATTGTAAGAGGATTTGTTTTGGTAATACGAGTAATCGAAATATTAAGGACATTTCATTTAAAACACCTGCAGTTTATAGTCCAGAGCGAATTATATATAAACGAAATGGGATTTTCTTCAAATTTTTGCTGATGTGACTCATAGTCCAAAAATTACAGTAACTAACCCTACTAACTGTTTCAGTTATTTCAGGATAAACTATTATGGAGGACCAAAAATGCCCAAATAAAAAATAAATAAAAGTGAAAATAAAAACCAATGTATAAAATACAATTTAAAAAAGAATTTTTTTCCAGATCAAAGAATATTCCATATCTGTCAATTTGATCATTTGCATTTCTAGTAACACATGTAGTATACTGTTGACATTTTAAAAAGTTAGTTCTCAAAAATGCTTAATTGTTCCAAAAGATTTGCGCTAATAAATCCTTGTCAAATAATCTTTTGTTTTACTGGTCCTTAGCTCACATGGAGGGAGAAAATGGCGGTCCTTCCATCAGGCTATTTTTCCTCGGAGAGGGTTCTGCCGTCTGCTGCAGCGTTGAGGTTTCCCTTCTCTGATGCAGTTAAATACAGCGTCCTGGGCTTGTCGGTTGCTCTTCTTCTGGTGGCACTTGGTATCTTGGCATGGCAGGCCTTTAAATGTTTCAAACGTCCATCTGTCACACCTCAAACAGGTGAGCAAGGATTAAATCAAAAATGAACATTTCATGATTTTTATTTTCAAACCCTTTTAAGCCAGTTTTCTATCTGATCTACATTCTAGTGAATGGTGATTTGCTGTACACAGATGACGTATCTAAAATAACAGGACACTACAGAGGAATTCCAACTATCAAGGTGAGCATTCGTGACAAAAAAAACTAATTTTCATTTGAGGTGATGTGGATTTGTCCAAATGACTGTTGGAACATGACAAAAATAGAATTTGAATGTGTGTGAAAACTTTGCAGGTCGAGGATGCTGACATGGACATGTTGGATTCCACACAGGAAGCAGGAGAGGATAAAGTCTGTATCACTCTTTTTGTACATCTTGGTATCTCATCTCACATCTCGCTTTAGACTTGATAGGTTTATGCAAGTACATCCTTTGTATGGAAAAGCTGTTATGGTTATTATACCCTAGAGTGCACACATTTAAAAAATGTCCAAAGTACCACTATTTAACGGCCCATATTACAGTGTTTGATGTTTTGAATATGAATTTTAGAATCTTTTTTACACATTTAACAGGATATTCATTTTCAGTCACTTGGTTGACCACTGCATTCATTTAAAATTAGCATTGAATTTCTTTGTCTCACTATCTACCGCCTACAGAAGATTCAAGGATGGCTCCACTATTCTGTGTATTATGACGCACAGCAGAACCAGCTTGTAGTTACTATCTTGGAGGTGGAGGGGCTTCAGCAGGAAAGACAAACCAGCAGCCTCCAGCTGTTTGTCCAACTAAAGCTTTTATGGACCGGAACCAAGACGAAGGGGCCATACATTGATGAAGTGGTACATATACTATATTTATTTCACTTTCAATTGTATAGTTTCACCAAATCTATTTCCTAAAGTAAGCACACGATATACACTGATGACATTTGAATTGCCTTCATTCTTTGTGAATCTGATTTCTGGATTATTAGTACATAGTTATCTATGTTCACATTTTGTGTAAACAATCATCTAGCTGGCAAAGGCCAGTGAGTTATAACTGATAATATTGTGAAACCTTTATGCAATTTTCATTAGTTTATTTTTACATTTTGAAAATTATTTTTTTTTCACTGATCAGAGACAAATTTGAGGAAGTAATATTCTCATTTGGGCAGCACAGTGATGTACTAGTTAGCACATCCGCCTCACAAGGCAGAGGTTGCTTGCATGTTTGATACCCGCTCCAGCCTTCCTGTGTGGGGTTTGCATGTTCTCCCCGTGCCTGCATGGGTTTCCCCTGGAAAATCTGGTTTCCTCACACATCCCAAAAACATGCACAGAAGGGCAAATTCTCTGTAGGTGTGAGTGTGAATGATTATCATTGTGTGCCAAGCGATTGGCTGACAACCAGTTCAGGGTGTTCCCCCACCTACTGCCCAAAGTCAGCTGGGACACCTGTGAAGAAAAGCGGTACAAAAGATGAATGAATAAATGAATATTTTGAATTACTATCAGAGATCCTGCCAACATTTACAATACACTAGAGTTGATTTAATGAACATTTTATGGTCTGGGTACAAACAATTTTGGTTATGGTTTTTTTTTTACTTCTTAATTCAATCACTGACAATTGTGTGCCATTTTCTTGTGTCACTTCTTTTTATAGCTAAAAAGATACCCACGCACTGATGCATCCCTGTGTGTGAGATGCATTTTTGAGTAACCTCCTATTGCTTTGCTTAGGATGAAGGGACACCACTTGCCCTGCGCACAGTGCTGCAGGACTGGCAGACTCGCATTGTCAAAGGCACCTGTAACCCATTGTTTGGAGACCAGTTCACCTGTATTCTACATGATGAAAAAGATCTTGAGCACATGGACCTTCGACTGGAGGTTCTGTAACGTACAAACACATTTCACATTATCAGTGTGTTAAAACGATATGTATAGAGTATAGAAAATGTTCTAAAAGTCTTAACTTTGACTATGCTTATTCAGGTCAATATTATAAGAAGTCTGACAAACAGTCAATATGACCCTCGTTTGTGTTTGTCAGGTGAGAGACTTTGATAAATTCTCCAGACACACAGCATTAGGAGAGGTGAGGACCCCTCTGAAACAACTCAATATCTCCTACCCTCTGGAGCTAAAAGGAAAGCTCAAGACTCTGCAGAAGGTAAAAGCCCCACTTGAACAGATACAGGTCAAACGGTCATACTTGTATAGACTATAAATAAAAACTGCACAGTGAAGAAATTAAGTGCATTGAACAAATCCCCTTAAAACACATGTCAAACTCAAGGCCGGGGGCCAGATGCAGCCCACCACATCATTGTATGTGGCCCGCGAAGACAAATTGTGCATCAAATTCATGTCATTACTAGAATTGCAAATTGTCTTCACTTTTAATTTCTTTTTTAAAAATATTTTACCAGTTTTTACTCATCTGATTTGAAAACAAGTTATTTGTCAGTTTGTTTTGTAGCTTTTACTGTATATAATATGAGGTGCTCATACATTTATTTGGGTTGACAGTTATAATGGCCCTCTGAAAGAAGCTATGACTACAATGCGGCCCGCGAAAAAAATGAGTTTGACACCCCTGCATTAAAAGATACCATGGATAAATAACTTACCAGGGATGAGAGGAAAAATAGAGAGTCTAAAACATGTTAAAACATCTTTTAGAGTGTATTTGGGAGATTTTATTGTTCCACGGTGGAACATGTTGGTCACAATCTCAAAATGTACTGCTGGCACAAACACAACACTGCTCAGAACTACAAACACCATATTTATAAAGAAGTTTCACGGTTTTCTTCAGGTTTAACTGAAGGCTTTGACAATGTACAGGAATAATGAACAGTTTGATAAAGAGTTCAGGGTCAAAGATAGATCAATACCTTTAAGGCACGTGTCATGGAACGGATTGGAGCAGGGTGACCAAATGCAGCTTGGACCAGGGTCTATAGAGCAAACTCAAAATGCAAACTGACACAACTTAACAAAACAATAACTGGACTGACTGACCGGGACGTGAGACAAGAAGACTACAGACGTGCCGACATCAAGACATGACGACGGGGAGTGAGGGGCAGACAGGACTTAAATACAAAATAGGTAACAAGAGGCAGGTGACTCTGGTTACATTGAATGAGGTGACACAGGAGGGGAGGGGCGACGCAAACAGAAACCATGGCAACCTAGACACAGCAAAACTGGGGACGAGACGTGACAGCATGTAAACTTTAGCTGTCATTATTTAGAGTGATTCTAAATTGTGGCATATGTGTGATGATGTTTATTAAACACAATTTATTCTGACCACATATATTGGCAGGATCTTGTAGGGGAAGTTCTTTTGTCACTGAGGTTCCTCCCAACTTCTCAAAGGATTGAGGTTGGAGTGCTAAAAGTTCGAACAGTCCATAAGGAACAACACATGGATGCAGGTAACAAACAAATAAGTAAACAAATGAAATAAACAGCATAGTATAAAACAAAATGAATAGTTTCTCATGTAAATTGTTTGTGTTGCAAAGACCTCTATGCCAGGGTCAGCGTGCAGTGCAACCAGTGCAAGTTGAAGTACCAGAAAACCTCAGCAGTGACCCGTGACACAATGACTGTCTTCAATGAAGTTCTTGTTTTCTCCTTGCCGGAACTTCCCGAGCAACAGGTTAAAATTTTCGTCTCTGTTTTTGAGACTCAGTCAAGTCGGAAATCATCCAAGCACCTCATAGGACAGTTAATTGTGAAGAAGGACAATCATTCCGAAAATGAACACTTGGGTCTTATGCTCCGCTCCATCCGTCAGCCCATAGCCAAGTGGCATTCCCTATTCATCTAAGTTTTGTCTCAAGAACTTTATCTACACCTCCAGGATGCCTGATTTCTTATTAAATGAAGTGGGTAGTGCTTTTCAAAAATGTAATTTACACCAAACTACTTTTAACACATTCTCTTTTTCCTGACATCCAGGAAAATCTGACACTGACAACTCATTAATATTTTAGGGGTATTACTTTATTGTTGAAGGACTGCATGACAGGCCCTGTATTGTTTTGGAACAAGCCTTTGTCAACCTCTAGTGGTTCGATGTTTTTTTGCTACTGCCTTAAATCAATATATCATTGTTGAAATTGTTAATATTCTTACAAAAACATTTGAGTAAAACACCTTGCTGACAGTTTTTGGAAAACTTGGACAACTGGATGCTTGTAATCTGATGCACAGATTGTGTCATACTGTTCAGTAGGCTTCTTTTGAATAAAATGATTTGTTTGTGAATTATATTTTTGGTAGACTACATTGCGGTGCATTGCTTTTTACTTACACGTTTACTACTTTGTTTTGGGAGGCTACCATCACCAAAGCTTGTCAATGATATGATGCCTTCCTGTCCGGCTTTGAAAGGAAAAAGAATTGGATTAACGATTAACGATAACCCCCACTCCCCTGGTGTAGCGCCATCCCTGATTGTCAGACAACAACAAAATGACCTTAAATATATTCATTATTTCAAAATAGTTTTATTGTGGTATATTTCACATCATATTATATGAGTTGAAACAGCCCACTGAAGAATCAACTTTATTCAGCTGCATCTTTCCCCTATAAGAAAATAAAATTTTTAATGTTAAAAATGAATTTTGTGTGGCATAAGACACAATGCAGAACCTTGTTTAGTCAAGTGAATTGTCCGTACGTACCTTGCCAGAGTCACGGCTTTTGGCTCTTAATTTGTTGACCTGAGACTCTGCAATGTCCGCACGCTCCTCAGCCTCCTCCAGCTCATGCTGGACCTTCCTGCACTTGGACAGGTGAACATTGGCCTGCTCCTCCTGGAAAGTCAGACAGAAAAAATAAGTTGGAAATGAAATGAAATGAAAGCTTTCAGCTCAAATGAATTACCATGATAGACATTGCCCATAGTCATTTTCTCATTCATACTTACCGCTTCCTCGGCCTGCCTCTTGTAGGCCTTCACCTTGAGCTGTAACTTATCAACCAGATCCTGGAGTCTTGCAACATTTTTCTTGTCCTCCTCAGTCTGTAAAAGAAAAATCACATCTGCCAGTTTGTTGCATGTTTGGTTATTTTTAGTGACATCCAGTTTACAGTTTATTCACCTGGTAAGTGAGCTCCTTCACCCTCCTCTCATATTTGCGGACACCTTTAACAGCATCGGCTCCACGTCTCTGTTCTGTCTCAATCTCTGACTCTAGCTCACGGACCTGGGGATTGTTTTGTTTTTTTCAAATGTACATTTTACTTGCTTTGAATCTGCTGACTTCGCTGTCTTACCCTCGACTCAAGTTTCTGAAGCTGCTTCTTGCCACCTTTCATGGCCAAGTTCTCAGCCTCATCCAGGCGGTGCTGCAAATCCTTGACAGCAACCTCCAGGTTCTTCTTCATCCTCTCCAGATGCGCGCTGGTGTCCTGTTCCTTCTTCAGTTCCTCAGCCATCATTGCAGCCTAGGATGAATTTAATTAGAAAATGATTTCTAATCCATTACTTATGACACAAAAAGGGGCAAACATACATCAGTAATGGCCTTTTTGGCTTTGTCCTCTGCATTTCTGGCTTCCTGAACCGTGTCATCTACTTCACTCTGGATTGTGACAAGGTCAGACTCAAGCTTCTTCTTCGTGTTGAGAAGGCTCGTGTTCTGGAATATGAAGATAATTGTTACTCCATTGGTCTACAATAGTGTTAAATCATTTGGCAGACATTTTGAAAGGTCGCATTATTTACCTGAGAGTGCAGGAGTCCGACACGTTCACTGGCATCCACCAGTTCCTGCTCAGCAACCTTACGGCCTCTCTCGGTTTGTTCCAGAGCAGCCCGAAGTTCCTCGATTTCAGACACCATGAGGCCGTTCCTGCGGTCCACCATTGCAGCTTGTTCCTTGAGGTCATCCTGTGCTCTGACAGCATCATCCAGGTGCAGTTGTGCATCCTGGTGAGAATCGACGTATTTAGGTGGCTAAATAGCAACAGGAAGGAAGGGCGGCGGTGGTAGCTCATCGCATTGAAATACCTTCAACTGTGTCTGCACAATTCTCAGCTGCTTCTGAGACTCAGAAGCCTGGCGATTTGCGTGGCTCAGCTGAATCTCCATCTCATTCAAGTCACCCTCCATCTTCTTTTTGATTCTCAGGGCATCATTTCTGCTCCTGACCTCCGAATCCAAAGTGCTCTGCATGGAGTCAATCACCCTCTGGCTATTCCTCTTGAGCTGCTCCATCTCCTCATCTTTCTCTGCCAGCTTCCTGTCCACTTCTCCTTTGATCTGGTTGAGCTCCAACTGGACACGCAGGATCTTTGACTCCTCGTGTTCCAGAGTTCCCTGTGTCATGGAGAGTAACGTTTGAATATTTGAACTCAGATATCGTCCCAATGCATTCATTTAAATCACCTCAGCCTCTTCGAGCGCTGTCTGGATTTCAGACTTCTCTGTCTCCACTTGTTTCTTGGCCTTCTCAAGCTCATGGATACTCTTTCCAGTCTCTCCAATCTGTTCAGTCAGATCGGAGATCTCCTCTACAAAGCGATGAAGAGGTTTTCAAATCAAGAAAAGGGATTTCCGCCTCATGTTTGCATGTAGAATGTAAATGATGAGTTTCCGATTTCTGTGGAAAACTCACGCTGAAGATTCTTGTTTTCACGCTTCATGGTCTCCAGCTGATCCAGACATTCCTCATAAGAGTTCTTCATCTTGAACAGCTCAGTGCCAAGAGAGCGAGCCTCCTTCTGAGCTCCCTCCAGTTCTGCCTGACCCTCCTCAAACTTTTGCTTCCACTCTGCCAACACCTAGATGAACAATTTATACAGTACGCAATGGTCAATGCATGTTTGTGTTTTGGGAGCACTTTGGGACTATGGATTGCACCTTGTCAAAGTTCCTCTGCTTTTTGTCAAGATTGGCAGCAAGCCCGTTGGCTCGCTCCACATCAATCATGAGGTCTTCCACTTCACTCTGGAGTCTCTGTTTGGTCTTCTCCAGAGAAGCACACTTGGAATTTACAGCCTCAATCTGTTCCTCAGCCTCCTGGAGGCGCTGTGCCAATTTTTTCCTGTTTTAAAATGTTTCTCAGTGAGTCCATCCATGCATGTCAAATGAAATGGAAACTAGCCAGGTAAGAAAAACCTGCTGTCAATAGCATGAGCATTGTTTTCATTTGAAATCACACTCACTTGGCTTCCTCAAGCTCCTCAGTGCGCTGGATGGCATCAGTTTCATACTTAGTTCTCCACTGAGCCACCTCGGAGTTGGCCTTGGACATTCCACGCTGCAGCTCAGCCTTGGCCTCCTGCTCTTCCTCAAACTGTTCCCTCAGGAGATCACAATCATGGCGGGCTGATTGCAGTCCATGGGCAAGAGCGTTCTTGGCCTGGTTATGCAAATATATTCAATGAGGACATTCCTATCTTCCAACAAAACTTGTTGTTGAAGGTTCCTATATTCCTCACCTTGACCTCCTCTTCAATCTGTCTCTTCAATTCCTCAATCTGCTGTGTATAGGCTTGTTTACCTCTGGTCAGCTGTGAGACAAGAGCTTCCTTTTCCTCAATTTGACGGCCAAATTCACCTTGTTTGAACATCATCATGTAATGTTAGTGTGAGGTTGGTCACTCGGTTTAGTTTGATTGTTGCATGCGTACCATTTTCTGTTAGAAGACGGGCTTTCTGTGCACCCAGGTCATTGAGCTGACGGAGATTCTCATCGTTCTTGGTCTTCAGTTCACTAAGTTGGTCCTCAAGAGTGCGACACATCTTTTCAAGATTTCCCTAGGAGTTTGAAAATATTGTTAAAGTATTAGTTTTTCTAATCATACTCATTTATATATTGACATATGTATATTGCTCATCAGCTAAAGCATACTGTCAAACTTAAGGCCCTGGGGCCAGATACGGCCCGCCACATTATTCTGTGAGGCCCAAGAAGACAAATTGGGATTGAATTCATGTGTCAATACTAAAATTTTAAATTGTCTTCACTTTGCTAGATAGATATAAAGATATCTAAAGTGTCAACATTTCTTCACCTTTGCTTTAGCAACAGCTTCCATGTTGCTGGAGAGATCATCAATCTCCATCTTGAATTCGCTCTTTTCCTTCTCAAGTTTCTGCTTGACCCGTTGGAGGTTGTCGATCTGCTCACCCAACTCAGCAACACTGTCTGCTTGCTTCTTGCGCAGAGCAGCAGCAGTGGCCTCATGCTGCAAGGTGGACTCCTCAAGATCACGGCGCAGCTTCTGGAACTCAGCCTCACGCTTTTTGTTCATCTCGATTTGAGCAGCAGTGGCACCTCCAGCCTCCTCAAGCCTCTCACTGATTTCCTCAAGTTCCCTTGAGAGATCAGCTCTCTGTTTCTCAACTTTGGCACGAGCAGCACGTTCAGCTTCAATTTCCTCCTCCAGTTCCTCAATACGAGCCTATAATGAGGTGTTGTTGTTACTTTTAAACCCATTCTTCTTTGTGACATTGACATTTTGTTCATTTCGGATATTTTACCTGAAGTTCCTTGATCTTCTTCTGGAGCTGGGCACCCATTGACTGCTCATCCTCAATCTTGCTTAGAAGCTGACTAATTTCAAAGTCCTTCCTGTGAAGATTATCCAGATTTAGTGATGTCTTGATTTGAAAGCATTTGTTAATGTTATAAAATGAGATTGAGAACAAGGATTTTACTTTTTAAGTTTCTCATCAGACTGCTGTTTGTCATTCTCAAGGTCCATTATGGATTCCTGAGCCAGTTTCAGGTCACCTTCAAGCTTCCTCTTGGCCCTCTCCAGGTCCATACGCAGCTTCTTCTCTTGTTCCAGAGAACCCTCAAGCTGCGGAGTCATGTGATTTCATCATTATGGCACCTTTTTCTTGTCTTAATTTTTTTAATAGTACAAATTCTGTATCAGAACTTACGTCATCCACTTGTTGCTCAAGCTTGGTCTTGGCCTTGGTCAGAGTGTTGACCTTATCTTCCTCAGCCTGCAGGTCATCAAGTGTCTGCTGATGAGCCTCCTGAAGGGCTTTCTTCTCCTTGGTCAACTTGGCAATGGTCTCATCCTGAGATGCCATCTCCTCAGTCAGGTTCTTCACCTAAAATGGAAACAAAGATTACTATTATTATTATTATTATTATTATTATTATTATTATGGGCCTGACTAATTGCACACCTTGTTTTCAGTGGCATGTTTCTCCTTCTCTACTTTAGCCAAGGTAAGCTCCAGGTCATCAATATCCTTCTTGAGCTCAGAGCATTCATCTTCTAGTTTTCTCTTCTTTCCGGTAAGCTCAGCATTGATTTCCTCTTCATCCTCCAACCTCTCAGTTGTCTCCTTGAGTTTGGCTTCTAGTTGGATCTTACTCTTGATGAGACCCTCACATCTCTCCTCAGCATCAGACAGATTTTCTGATTCCTGTTTAACATTGCACAAACACGTGATTACACAAAACATTGGCCCCAAACAAAATCTGTCAGTGGCTTGATACTCACAGATGCAACTTGCAGTTGTAGATCATTTTTCTCCTGAAGAAGAGACACCATCTTCTCCTCAAGTTCCTTCTTCTTGGCAAGAGCAGCAGCCAAATCAGTGGTCATCTTTTCATAGTTTTCCTTCATCTGGGCCAGCTCTTTCTCTGTTTCTGCACTCTTGAGCAGAGGTTTGATCTTGTAGTACACTTTCATCCATGGCCAATGCTTGACATTCATGAATGACCGCACATTATACTGAATGGTAAAGATGGCTTCCCTGTGGATGGACATTTTCAGTTAGACGCAGTGCCTCTTTATTTTTGAGTGTGTTTTTACAATTCATAACATGCCTCCTCTCCATCATCTTCACAAACTCCTTCCTCATGAGGTAACCACGGCAGAGGGCTTGAGTCATGGTGACAAGAGCTGCTAGCTTCTCATCTCTCATTTCCTCAAGAGTACCCAGAAGACCTGCTTTGAAGAACACCTAGCCACATTGAACAAGAAAAAAAAGGCACAAATTTGATATCCCCGCCTAAAAACAAACACAGAAATGGGTGGCTATAAATAACAATTAATTAATAATCTTTACCTTGGTGTGACCAAATCTGTATTGGTCGTGGTCAATATCAATTGACCCAAGCAACTTTTCAGCAGCCTTCTTGTTGTCAATGAACTGGCCCTCTGGGATGACGCTGGCATTCAGCACCTTGTACCTCTGCTTGAAGTCACCATAGAGGATTCTGCTGGGGAAACCTTTCCTGCAGATTCTGATGCCCTCAAGTACGCCGTTGCACCTAAGCTGGTGGATGACAAGGAAGTTCTCCATCAGACCTATGGAAAGAGAGAACATTGCATCGTGGTTATTTTATTACAAGCATATGAAATCAGATGAAGGTATCATGCCCGTAAGACATGAGAACTTTGACACTCTAAGATGTTTGCAGAATGCTTCACCTGGAGTCTTGGACTCATTAGGAATCAGGCAACGCACAAAGTGAGGATGGGTGCTCCTCAAATTGGTCATCAGTTTGCCCAAGTTCTCCTGAAAGTACAAAACAGTGTTCATGTTAATTCAATGTAACATGTAAAAAAAACACATTTGCTTTTACAAACTAGACCTTACCCTAAACTGTGAAGATACAGTCTGCATAGAGCCACCCTTCTTCTTGCCTCCCTTTTTGCCGCTAGTTTCTACTCACCATTTTGGGGGTAATAATTTGAAGCATTAGAGCACAAATTAATATACATGTCATTTTAATATTTTAACACTGTTTCATCAACGTACCCTCAGCAGTAGCAGGTGGATAGAGGAAAGCCAGGAGTTTAACTGAAGACTTCTGGTAGAGCTGCACAACAGACTCATTCAGTGGGTCCTTGTTCTTGTCCAGCCAGCCGGTGATGTTGTAATCCACAGTACCAGCATAATGCAACAAGGAGAAGTGGGCCTCAGCCTTGCCCTTTGCCGGCTTTGGCTTCTCAAATGCTTTGCATTTGCCAAGATGTTGATCATACAACTTGTTCTTGAATGATACGTCTGTGGCCTTAGGGAACATGCACTCCTCTTCAAGAATGGAGAAGATACCCATGGGCTTCAGGGAATACAAAGAATAGGTCATTGGGTTTGGGTCACGTTAATAACCAGATCTGCCTCTGAATCAAACGCTTACCTTTTCAATCAGCTCAATGCAGGCGGCCAGATCCATACCAAAGTCAATGAACTCCCAAATAATACCCTCCTTCTTGTACTCTTCTTGTTCCAGCACAAACATGTGGTGGTTGAAGAACTGCTGTAACTTCTCATTAGTGAAGTTGATGCACAGTTGCTCCATGCTGTTGTACTGCGTGAGGACAAATCATTACTCTAAGTACCGTTGTCCTAAAACTATATTTGGCTTTTTGCATGAATAAAGCTTACGTCAAAGATTTCAAAGCCAGCAATATCCAGGACACCAATGAAGAACTGCCTAGACTGTTTGGTATCCAACATCTGGTTGATACGGATGACCATCCACAAGAACATCCTCTCATAGATGGACTTGGCAAGGGCTGTCACTGAGTTTAGTACCTAAAAATAAATTGAGTCAGAATTTTAATCAGAGCTGTGTAACAAGATGTCCAGTCTTGAAAAAAATAAATGATCATGGATATGATGTGTATGTTAATGTTACCTGGGGTACAGTTTGTCCCTTGGTGACAAACTCATTTCCGACTTTCACTCTTGGATAGCAGAGAGCTTTCAGCATGTCAGCGGAGTTCAGACCCAACAAGTAGGCAACCTTGTCAGCATCTAAAGTGTTTTGTACAATACAGTTAATATGTACTTTGTTCAGTGAAATAAATCTGATCGAATAAATCGTATAAAACACTTTGAGTGTTACCACCTACCCTCGTTGCCGTCGGGCTCTGCCTGCTCCTCACGCTGCTTCTGCTTGAACTTCATGTTACCATGGTGAAGGACAGCACCTGTCATTTTGTAGATGCTCATCTTCTCCTCGCCAGTGAAGCCCAGAATATCAATGGCGTTCTGTGTGGAAAAATGGTATTCATGCAAAGGTTATGATTCCAAAGTACGAAATTCTGTAGGTTTACATTATTTGAAAAATAATCACTCACATCAGTGGCCTCCAGCTCAACTTTGTCATCAATGCTGGCCACAGTGATCTGTCCCTGACTGCACATAGGGAAGTCGTAAGGGTTGGTTGTGATGAGTGACATTTCTGTTGGGAAAAAAAAAAATCCAACGGTTAGCAAATGGTTCCAATGGGCATTCAAGTATGTGTTTTCTGAAATGACAAATCCATACCAATCAGCTCTGGTTTGTGGTTAGTCATCATCTGGTAGAAGATGTGGTAGCCTCTCTCATCAGGGAGTTGGAATGTCACTCTGGACTTCTCCAGCAGATCTGCAATTATTTGAAGGAATCAGTCTCTCACAATTCTATCCAAGCATTTGCACACTTGTGCACTTACATGTTTCAATATCAGCACTAGCCAGTTTGCCAGTTGTGCCAAAATGAATTCGGATGAATTTACCCTGTTTTGAAGAAACCAATATTTATTAGATTCCTTCATTGTTGACATGTAAAAATAATTATTCTGTAGCAATTACACCAAACTTACAAAGCGAGAGGAGTTGTCATTCCTCACAGTTTTGGCATTACCGTAGGCTTCCAAAAGTGGATTGGCGGCAATGATCTGATCCTCAAGTGACCCCTGTCATCAAATTCAGAATTAAAGTCGGCAAATCAATTCAAGAAATAAACGCTCTTCTTTTCTGAACAAACATACCTGATACTTTCCCTGCTCTTTTTTCTTCTCACCACCAACTGAGATTGTGGCAAAGTACTGAATGACACGCTTGGTGTTCACAGTCTTTCCAGCACCGGATTCTCCACTGGGGAATAGAGACAAACCTCTGAGCATTTGTTTCCTAGAGTGTCTTAGTTTTCAAATGAAAATATAACTCACGTGATCAGGACAGACTGGTTCTCCCTGTCTGCTCAAACAGAAGGATAAAATCAATGTCTACATCAGAGCTCAGTCATTCAGAACTTGTTCATCTTATTACATACCAGTGAGCATGAATTGATATGCATTGTCAGAGACGGAGAAGATGTGAGGTGGAGCCTCCATACGCTTCTTGCCTCTATACGCAGACACAACTTCAGAATCGTACACTGGGAGCCACTTGTAGGGGTTCACAGTGGCGCAGAACAACCCAGAGTAAGTCTGAAAGAGATAAAACCGTGTCTTCGAGGTATACTGCCAAGACAGTTATGCTACTCATTGAGAAGATTGTCTCACGTAGATCATCCATGCTGCATAACGCTCTTTGAGGTTATACAGGACAGAGGCTTCATTGAGATGCGTCATCATGGCCATGTCTTCAATTTTGTCAAACTTGGGAGGGTTCATTGGGGTGACATCATCTTCTTTAACTGTTTTCTCCTTCAAGAAGACGTAAGACACCGTGAGAACTGATCACATGCTTGTAGCACACGGATTGAAAAAATTCCAACCTCTTGGGTGTCCAAAACTTTGACGGTGACTTTGCCACCCTCTTTCTTGATGATTGTTGCCTTCAAGTACAGCTCTTTACTATCAGTCACATAGCAGGCTGACTTGGCATCGAATGGTTTGCTCTGAGCCTCAATTCTCTCCTTCTCTGGTTTACGGAGGTAGATGGCAGCTTTGCCATACATGGCCATTTCCGCGTCGGTACTCATGGTGGTGGTTTATGTCTGTGTGATAATTAGAAAGAAAATCGGATTCATTTGTATCAAATCCATATATACAGACTAGAGTTATCCTTTTGGCTACATAATGTTAAAAACAATTCGTTCTGTTGGGTTTTGTAGTTTCTAACTGCATGGAGTCGCATTCACAAAAATGTTGATGTTAGGTCCTATCCAAGTTGACTTCAGGTGAGAAGAGCAGTAAACCCTGGACTGGTCAGCCGATTGAAGGACACATTAGGAGAACCGTGGACTAACAGTCACTCACAACTTTGGACAATTTAGAGCAGGGGTGTCAAACTCATTTTTTTCACGGGCCACATTGTAGTCATAGCTTCTTTTGAAGGGACATTCTGACTGTCAACCCAAATAAATGTATGAGCACCTCATATTATATACAGTAAAAGCTACAAAACAAACTGACAAATGACTCGTTTTCAAATCAGATGAGTAAAAACTGGTCAAATATTAAAAAAAAAAAGATATTAAAAGTGAAGACAATTTGCAATTCTAGTAATGACACACAAATTTGATGCGCAATTTGTCTTCGTGGGCCACATAAAATGATGTGGCGGGCCGTATCTGGCCCCGAGCCTTGAGTTTGACACCTGTGATTTAGTCTTCAATTAACCCACTATACATGTTTTTGAATGTATGAAACAGGAGTACTTGATGAAAACCTACCCAAGCAGGGAATGCTCATGCAAACACCACTCAAGATACTCAAAGTAAGTACGTAACTTCAAATAATATTTTTAAGATTATCCATGCAAAGTCATTGAACTGTTCATACCTGTATGCTTTAAAGAGTTGAATGTCACAATCCTGTTGAAATTAGATTTTTGTTGATGAGTTTGTGCAGATGCTATGCAAAACTAGTTGCCTTAAAATAGTATTATGTATGTTATAAAATTGATTGTGCCCTAGCAAAGAGGGGTTTTACTTACCACACGCTGCTGGGTTGTTCAGGATCCTCCACCACACACTGCCGCAGCCCCCACGGTCTCCTTTTATACAAAGTGTTGTTTGCTTATATGGCAAGAGTTAAATGGGGACCACAAACCAAATGTGGTGTGGTGATCTTTGAAAGCCACCATCCCTGGAAACATGTCACACTTTTTTTCTTTTGTGATAAGCCACCATCCCTGGAGACATGCCGTTTCTCTTTTTATGTGTGTGAGTCTTTACACAGAGGAATTATATGCTGTTTGGCAGTCAATATTTTCATTTTTTTGTCATGAATGCTCAATCTTTTACTTTCATCAAGACTGCTGATGCAGCTTGTGGCTTTCGACTGTTGTATGATTCCAGCTGTTCCATTTCCAAGTGTATTTTTAATGCAACTTTTCATTGTTAATAGATTTTTTTTTATTTGTTTGAGCAGTGTTTTCTAATTATATTCATCTTTTCATTTCACTCTGTTCACTAACATTTTGCATGAGCTAAAACTGCTGAACTTTCCAATTTTCATAATCACCTGCAGGAAAAGTGGCTATATGGATGACGTGGCTATAAAGAGCCACAATAGTCAATTTCCACAATTACCTCACTATGACTTTTGTATATTCTATGATTGATATGTTAACCAATTAATATTATATTAATATTTTTATAAAATTCTGATATTTGTGCTTTTTTCAGAACTTGTAAAAATAAATTTCAATATTTGGCTTTTTATGGGTAAAATATGGCCAGAACTTGAAAACATCTCTAGAACAAAACAATTTTTATTGTAAATACTGTCCATAAATGTGTCTTATTTTTCATTCCAATGGTGTTGAAATGCATTAACAGGTCAACTGATCATGAAGGGTAACATTTGTCGTCCTTTGTGTGAACATGCTTTGCTTGCAAAGCAGTAGTTAAATTTGGGACATCTGCCACATATGGCATGGAGCACAGCTGATGCTTACATGACTTGAAACATTTGTCATACCATCATACTTCTTATGTATCACATTTCCATCAACGAAAACATATTGTGGATTGCTAATATTTACAATGTCATTTAATACGTCATTTCAGGTGGTCTAGCACTGTTGATTCTTTCATTTGATAGTAGATTAATCAATTTAATCTTGTAATTAAGTCTCTGTCTAACTCTTGTCCAAGAAATTATTATTATTTGTTTAGGAATGAAAAGAAGCGTGAAAAGTTGTCTTTTCTTATATAATTCATCTTTTGATTATTATGTTTTAAATCATGTTAATTTTATTATGAAACAAATAGGATTACTGTTATTTGTAACTATGTGTAACGGATATGTCTCTGGTATTCACACATATCATGCTATTAACACGTAAATGTGCAGACATAGCTGCATGTCCATTTTTGGCTTCAGATACATTGCTTGACACAGTTGGTGAGCAATTTAAATGTCACACACAACGGAGATGATTTTGTACTGTTTAAAACACAGAATGTTTTAACATTACATTATGACTCATTAAGTCACTTTTTTTATGTGTTTGTTTATACTCTTCTTACAGAAATGAGAAATTGATCCATTCGGTTAAGAACAAACCATTCACGTTGTCTGAATAGATTAGAATGATAGGATGAAGTAGTAGCTCTCGTCTCCTGTTCAGTTCTGACGTGAGGGACAAAAAAAAAAAAAAATACTGGACTTCACATTTTAGTTCTAGAAAAGTTCTAAAATGAGACTAAAAGACAAGAAGAGAGTTACAAATCAAGGTCAGTCAGTGTGTTTACCGAAATGCACTTAATGAAGGCAAACCGGTTTTAATATACAAATCATAATCCTACAATTACAAATGTTTTTGAAGGCAGCGGATATGACTGTCACGTCAGAGTTTGTCAGAATTTTCAAATATTTGGAAGGTACAGGAAGCACAGGTAGGCGCGCCTGAATCAAACCCACAAACTAATCAGTCGACCACCGTGCAACTATAATTTGAATATTCACGTTAGCAGCAGCAGCAGCATAATTTGCTGATAACGGTTTGTTTTGGGTAATTCTGCCTTTTCTAGACTGAACATAACTATTGGAACAACGCTTTGATAGGTGATGGATGTAGTACTGTAGTTTATTTGTACACTTATGATGATTTTACTGTGCTCCAGGTCAAACGATTCTCTCTAGCAAGACCCAAGTAATCACTGTAGCTCTGTTTCTAAAATGATCATCCTTACCTAGAATACTTCAACATTTGTTTTAAATGGACTGTAGATATTTTACGCATGCCAATCATTATAAATCATTTACAAATTGTTCCATCTACTAAATCATACGGTAGCCGACATGCTTAAATGTTTTATCAGGTATTCCACTCATTGCATTGACAGGATGGTTGCAAAGCTGTCCTCATAAGAACTCTGTCTCTAAGAAACATAATCCTCTGTCTCTTTTTTGCAAACAAATTTGAGCCTATTTAAACCTAATGATGCAATCATATTTGATTAGAGAATACACTTTAATGCTTTTATGCTAAAATGAGTAGCATGTTGTCAACATTATCAATGTCACCATCAAAGCAAGTGGGGTCTCCTGAAGCTGTCACAAGCAATGACAGGTATTCATTCCACAGTTTAGTGTTTACTGCTGGTGTTAAATCAGGAATTTGAAAGCTCTATGTTTTGAGTTTTGCATGCACTTGAGTGCAATCATTATTTCCCCCAAATCAAAACACGACATTTTCATATTCTAATCACAATCCTAATCCGGGGTTGACACTAAAAGTAATAACGGTAATCTAGAAAACGGACTATGTATTCAGATCCAATTACCTTAATGCAACGTGTCATTTAAATGCTCAGTCGTTTAAAATATAGTGAAAGTAAAAGTTATTTTTTCCCCCCATGTAAGGCTTGTTTAATGACGTGAATTTAAATTTGCAAGAGTAATGATTAGATCAGTGTTTTCCAATCTGTGCAGCCCAGGCACCTATTTTATTTTTAGAAAAGCCACATGGTAATTGAAATAATGATCTTGTCTCATTTTAGTCATCAATGTATTTATCTGGAGTGTTGCTTGTATGGTTGAACACAAAATTAATGTACAGTATTTGCAGGGAATGGCAACAGTTGCATAAATACAGGCTGAGCGTAACTTATACGCACGCAAACATCAATTTGCAAATGGGGACTAAAAGTATTTTATAAATACGTTCAAATATACTGGCAAATCTTTTTGAATGTACTTGTAGGCTAAATGTT
This sequence comes from Syngnathus floridae, assembly GCF_059516105.1. Taxonomy (NCBI): domain Eukaryota; kingdom Metazoa; phylum Chordata; class Actinopteri; order Syngnathiformes; family Syngnathidae; genus Syngnathus; species Syngnathus floridae. Next base: position 12,724,342 of record NC_142418.1, read on the forward strand.
ACTTTTTTTTCCCCCCATAATGCCACGGGCCATTGACTTACTTATGCGTGTGTAAAATGAGCTTTTTTGTTTTGAGAAATTGGAAAATTAAGCAAGTCAACATTGTTGACTATTTTGTATTTGTTGGTTTTATTATGTCTGAAGTGCATGATTTGCATAAAGCATTTTTGAAATATACAAAAATGAAATCATCTACTCTACATTAATCAAACAAGAATCTGTTTTTTTTTTTTTCTCAACAGCAACAAAAAAGTGTTTTAAGAGCTGTTGAAGACTTTTACCATGTCAAGTCATGTTCCTCCAGGAATAACCTTGCAACATTAGGAGGGTGACCTGTGTCGAGTAAGTTGAGCACACTGAGACTGTTTGACCGCACTCCCTAAAAGGGAGCCAGGAATGCTCTGATGTTGGTACAAAGTAGTGTTCCACTAGGAGAACAAGAAAGGTCAGAGCAGAGAAATAGAATCATGTTTCGCAAAAGCTTCTAAATCCAAATAACTTTTCACTAATCTTCAGATGTTGAGGTACCACAGGTTACAGGTTTGATTGCTTCTCACCTAAAGTGATGACATACTGTAAAAGCTAAGTCAACCAATATTTAATTCTGCTTTGCATGGTGAGGAACCATTTTAATTTGCCTTCCAGCTTCAGTTCACCACAAGATATACACATTATATCATAAACCATGGTATTCGCAACATATTGCGAAACGTAGTGTTATAAGGGTAATTGTGGATATACTACTATTTTTATATACTACTAAAATGTGATGACGCTCAATGCGCTTTTAACGTCACTGAAGTTGATGGTGTCGAGCTGTTATCATAGTCGAAGAATTTAACACGTCCGCATTGGAAGTTCTGTTTCCATCTGTCTCATATGACCATTTTCTGTTTGATATTATTTTCCTTTTTTGAATAAACACAAATCAAAACCCTTTCTATTCTAATTTTTTTGTATCAGCTACTTACATATTTTTTTTCAGTTCCTTGCCCAAAACAAATGTTCCGAATAATAATATGAATGACTCGAAAGTTCTGACTGAAAATATTGGAATAAACAGGTCTTCAGTGATTTTTAATAGAACACAAGGACATCAAGGAATCAAATGATACGATATATGATATGATAAGGTGACATTTTCGGTGAGTTGTCGTGTTAATTATGGCTTAAAATAGTGTTGGACAGCTGTTCAATTTGACAACTCTATTCTGTACTTGCTAAGATTGCTCATTACTTGAGGAATTCACTTCCCTACACATGGTGCATAACTACTACTACCCAGTAAAGGATACGATGTATGCCGAGATGTATGGGCTTTAATTAACATACTTTAATGCTGAGGGCCACAACTGTTTCTGCGAGAGGCAGGAGTGGACTAGAGTGAAATGCTGAGATTCGCACTTTCAAGGTACAAACATTGTACTCTATTTATAGATAAGCTGGTTAAGTGGAACGTCACATGACTAAAGCTGGAAAACGAAGAAGCACATTTCCTATAGTCACATTTTGAACTACAAACTTTAGTTCTGATGAAGGTCTTAAGCTTGTTTTCCGCTGGTGTCCTCGTACTAAAGAATATGATTCGGGAAAGGCCACAGAAAATGCTATGTCGACGGGAAACTAAACTGAACCCACACCCCTACACTAGAAGCAAGTATTTTGCCAGACAGTCACCTTGGGGGTCAGACCTGCAAATAAAAATGAAATAAAAATCGAATTTTAGCATAACATTATTATTTGATGTTTATTGTTCATATTTTATTTCTATTTTAGCGCAAAACTGATTTTAACTCATTTATTCCACATGTACTTCACTCTGGTGCATAAAGAAGGTGTGAGTTGCCCATTTAATATCACATACAGTGTTGTTATTATACTGGTTATTTTGAGGAAAGCATTTTTTTATTCTGTGTCGTGGACAAGAATCTTGGAACAAGCCATTGAACTGAGGTGTTGAGATCATTCAATTGGTAGTAGCAGCAAATGTTCCATGTGATGTACGGTACAGTATTTGCAGTGTTTATCATAATGCAATATTATCTCTTTTTCTCATTTTAGAATAAAAGAAATCTGCCCTGATTTGTAATTAACAACGACTGTGAAATTTTTGCATTACCCGATTAATTCGCTGCGAACATTTGAAATGTGCCACGTGAATAAACCTGAATTGCTTTTTTTGACAGAGGCCGTGCAATGCCATTTTAGGCCGATGTTACTGCGACAGTGCCATTGGTATGATGAGGCCAAGAGTTTGTTCACACAGATCCGCTGTTTGCCATACCAACATGTCACCAGCACTGCGGATGAGTAGGAACTGATCCAAGATACCCCCCACCCCTGTTTGTGGATATGTATCATCCTCACAACCTTGCATAGTGCTATGGTGTGAAGTATCTTTGGTAATGAAATGCTGAGGTCAGAACAGAGTTATTGAATATCAAATTAGCTTTTTTCCTCAAGACACCCAAGACATCCTGTTGACAAGTGAAGTCAAGTTTCTATTTGGTACTTTTCCAGTGTCATTCATCTCTCTCATCCAGTCATCTGCTAAGACTCCGGAAATGCATTTTGACAAACTTAATTAGAGAATCTTTCTGCATAGTGTATTTGTTGTTTACATTGTAAAGTCGTTCTAGCTTAACAAGCGTTGATATGATGCAGAAGAAAGCTGATAGAATAGTTTTGAAGACATGAAATAGAGGAGAGGGTATAAGGGATTTAAAAGATTAGTCATTTAAACGTCATTCATTAATTTGGTTTGGACTTTTCCCCCACCTGCCGCTGCATTTTAAGACACAGGATTCTTGATTGACCACTAGATAGTGCTATTGCAATACTGTATTCCCTGCCTGTGTATATATATATATATATATATATATGAATAGTTTACAGCCATGATTTTGTTGCCTCATAAAAAGCCTAAACCTATTTGCTTTGGATCACCCGTCAATACAACAATAAGTATGTTGCCCTGCCTGGTATTGAACGAAATATTAACTCAGCAGAGAGGATTTATATCACTGTGGCGTTAGGCAGAATAAGATTTTGCTGAAATAATAACAATAATAAATGTTCCTGGAAAAGATGTTGCTTGGATAGCAGAATCTGTTTCCCTAAAAGCTATGCATACCTTTTCAGTGTTGGGGGGTTTACAAACGTGCATGTTATCCATGCCATGGGCATTAACACAACTCTATAATAATAATAATAATAATAAAAAAAATAATCAAAAAATAAAAAAAATAAAAAAGCGGTCCCCAACCATTGGGCTGCGGACTGGCACCGGTCCGTGGGTCACTTGGTACCGGGCCGCCAAGCCGCACAGGAAGAAAAACATTTCAATCAATTAATTCAGGTCAAGACGCTAGTCCGGGTCAGGTGACAAGTTTCCCCAGTTGAGCCCGCAAAGCTCGCAAAACATGAGCAAGAATTTATTTTGAAAAATATAAATAAATACATTGTCTATACTGCTTCTCCCCATGGGGGTCGAGGGCGTGCTGGATCCTTTCACAGCAGTCATCGGGCAGTAGGTGGGGGACACCTTGAACCCTTTGCCAGCCAATCGCAGGGCACACTGAGACAACCATGCATGTTTTTGGGATGTGGGAAGAAACCGGAGTTCTCTAAGAAAACTTACGCAGGCACAGAGAGAACCTGCAAACTCCACACAGGGAGGGCCGGAGTTGGAATCGAATCGGCACCCTCTGAACTGTGAGGCGGACGTGCTGACCAGTGCGCCACCATATTATTATTATTATTATTATTATTATTATTATTATTATTATTATTATTATTGTTATTGTTGTTATTGTTGTTATTGTTGTTGTTGTTATTGTTGTTATTATTTTCTTGTGCTTCTGTGCATGTGTATGCGCGCATGTGCTTTAGTATTTTATATGTTGCTTCCATTCAGGTTGTCATTTTTCTTCTTTTGGGGTTACCATTAAGGATCTGTCCATATCTTGGGCTTTGTTCCCTAGATTGCATTTCAGTCTTGTAGATAGATAAATAGATAGATACTATATTGAGGTAGTCTTATTATTTACTCGATTTTTTTGTCTGGTTTGATATTATTTTGGTCTTGTAATGGTTGATATTTTCACAGAAAATACTAACCATTACAAACTGAGGGGAAATAATGCCCTTTTGCGAATAAGGCGTTAAAGGCCAATATTGAAACAAAACAGGTTTACTTTTATTTTGACGGGTTTATTTGATTAACTTCCTGTGACACGCTATATAATTTCTCTTAACTTGGCGGAGCCGCGGCGGTAAGGAGCGTGCCTTTCCTCCAAGGATAAATTAACGTTTAAATGCGCCTCCCAGGGTCCCGAGGATAAACATGCCGTTGGGGCTTCTGTTTCAAAAATAGCTTAATGAAACTTAAAAAAAAACACTCGTTCAGCGTGCGGCAGCAAAACATTGTCACCCAAAAAGCGCGGAGAAGTTGGATGGCTTTCCTCTTTTTTTCTTTTCTTTTCTTTTTTTAATCACGGTAAGATTTGTCGCGAAGCGTGTGCTGGATAACGGAATCTATAAAGATGTTGGATGAGAGAAAACGACAATTTTGCAGAATTAAATATAAGAAAGCATGTTTTATCAAGTGCGTGTACGCACGTGGGTCTACTCTGAAATTCCATATTTAAGTTTAAGTAAGGCTTTCTTGACGCCCCATCAGAGAGGGCATGGTATGAATTTGAGTTCGGAGAGCAATATTTATGTTGAATTCCTGCCAGCCATTCCCAAGCCGTCCTTTTTGACAGGTTGTCACTCACTGCTCTTGCTCTGTCAATGAGGGCAAGTGATTTAGGTGTGAAAATGTGTAATTCCGTGTGTATTGTAGGACCAGGGAGAGTATGCAGATTTGAGTTTTTGCATCGAAGTTAATAATATGATGTATGGCATATGATATATAAATTAGAAAAGGTAAATATTATAGATATATTTTTTTAGCCTGATGTTCATTGGGTCTAGTTTCAAGCATTTCATTTGGCCAGTAAAATCCTAGGATGACCAGTGTATCAAATGTGTCCCTTTAAATGTCTGTCAATGTTTAATATTCCCTATCATGAATTGTTTTGCAGTTAAAACCCCTTACTCTCATTAAATGCAAGAGATTTCTGAAATTTCTCTATGTGCCTGCTCAGTACATCACCACGACCAGTGTGACATCACATGAGTGGAATCATGTTGGTTATTACACATTGTGTATCTTAGCAACAAACAGCATCCTTTTTTTGCATGCTGTTCTGTGAACAAATCCACCCTAATGGACATGAGGTGTTAGGTTGTCTAAAAGCTGCATCAAATATCAGTGGGGGGAAAAAAGAGTTTTAAATAAAGCGACGTTTTCTCATTGTATTCGAAACTCGATTCGATTCGACAGATCTTGGCTTTTTGTTTGGGAGGCTTTGGCTTGGTCAAGATTTGTTGCACGTTGCTTCATTATATTGTAAACAATATTGCTTTAGCTTCTAGAACGCAACAGTGATCTCCATCAGGGTCATTCTGCATGGCCACACCTGTTTTGTGGCTTTTCTCAGAAGGCATTTTTACATAAACAATTTTATGTGGGTGGACAGATGACATCGTCATGTATTTGTGTTTTTATCATTCGGTGTTTCATTGTGAGGTTCAATTACCTTTTTAAATCTTACTGATAACCCATCCTGTGGCATTTTTATATGTCTTATATTTTTGGAATATATCACACACATTGCTCATATATAAGGTTAGTCACGATTCAAACTAGGGCCACATGAGTGTTATTCCTGCATCCAAATGGTCGGCTGGTACTGTAACGACCTCACCAATGAAAACTTTATTGTATTATACATTTTGGGGCAGGACCATTGCTTCATGTGTTAAAGTAAATTTTAATGTTTTGATATTGCGTGTCAGACTTACAACTTCCTCTTGGCTTTTTATGACAAACCACCGTAATGTATGAGTTGTATGTGCCTTTCAGCATGCAACATTGTATAACAAAGTAAAGCAACAAGCTTCCACCAAAGCAATGCATTAATAATTTTCATTGAAATAAATGTAAGTCATTGTGAAATGATTAACGGTGGGTAAGTGGGAGCCAGTCATAAATGTTGCCGAAGCACCGTTGTATTTAATTTAATTATTTGCACTTCCTTGTATTCCTTGAAAAGTTGTACATATATTCACAGTCACTTATTTTGATTAGTAGTTTTTCTGTTCACTAGACATTCATTTATTCGTTTATTTATCTATTTATTTATTTATTTACTTACATTTTATTGTGAACAAATGAAAAAAAGATTATTGAAAATCGGCATTAAATTCATACAAGTATAAGGAAAAAGATATATTGGGATATACAGGTGTTTAATATGTCTGTTTTTTTTGTCAAATCTTGTGCAATAAAAGTACTAGTAGTATTGGTACCAGTGACTACTCAAGAATTGAGGATGCGTACTGGTATAGGTCTGAAAGAAAACATGGAATTGAACATACCAAATATGCAATATTAGGAGCAATCAAACCTGATGATTAATTTTAAAGGGAAACAAATATTAACTCTCAAACTGGGTCACCAGCCGTATCCAGGGACATACCACCTTTACTAAGAACAACCCAGAACTTGATGGGTGATGGGTCAACCATCCCACACCAATGTCCAAACTAAATGACCCGACCTTGATTTTACTGTTATCAATGCTGGTTTAGCTGGTTTACTTTAAATCGATAAATGTATTACTAAAATGCTACATTTTTCTTCTTTTAATCTTCAGGGTGACTATTTGTAACGTCAGACGATGGCTTACACTTTGGGCTCAGACATTCAGGGCCAGGCACGTGGAGTAGGACCTCAACACTGTGTCACACGGGTGGAGCTTTCTGTTACTGCTGCCAATCTTCTGGACCGTGATGTAGCCTCCAAGTCAGACCCGTTTTGTGTTCTGTTCCATGAAGTGGATGGCAACTGGGTGGAGGTAAGATGGTGCTGACAGAAAGGAGGGACAATAGTTTGGTGTGGCCCAACATTTTCTGAACTAATCTCACGGCACTCCAAATAAAAATACTGAAATAATTAAGATGTCATCTTAATATACTCACAATTGTACTTAGTGTGGAATGAGAGCTTGTTGAATTGTGGAAAAGCTGATAAAGTCGCATTATTTGAATAGCGACAGGTTTATTGTACCTTCTGCCAGCTAATGGAAGAGCATTTAGGAATTGTACTACCTTGCACGATACATCAGAGGACTTCATGGATTATCAAATATATTTTTGTAATAATAAATAGTGATTTCATTAATTTGAAAAATGGAGTGAAATTGGTTAATTTCCAGGCACAACCTTGATATCTCACAACACTGTGGTATGCAAATCAATATTGAGAAACGTATTGCATTTTTGACAGTACAATGAAAACATACTGTATCGTATATCACAAAAGTGAGTACATTGCTCATATTTTTGTAAACACTTCCGTATCTCTTTTCATGAGACAACAATGAATGAAGAAATGACACTTTGCTACAATATAGAGGATTCAGTGTATAGCTTGCATTACTGTCCCCTCAAAAAAAAAAAAAGAAAAAAAAACACACAGCCATTAATGTCTAAACCAGGGGTAGGCAACTCCAGTCCCTCAAAGCCACTGTGTACATTTTAGAAGTTTCCGTACTTCAACATACATGATTCAAATGATCAGGATCATTATCAGGGTCCTACAGAGCATGCTGATTATCTGATTACAACATAAGACAAAGATAATGACATTAAAAAAACACTCCCAATTTGAAAAATCTGACATCTACTGAATTCTTTCTCTGTTGTAATGTAAAGTTAAAACCTAGTCATGTTTTAATGTCAAATAAAGTTATTATCAGGACATGTAAACGGCAACGAGGAAAGATGGAGTAGAACAGCTAATGTCTATTCCTCCATTTTCTGTATTCTATTCTTACAAGGATCATTAGTTTGGCGAAGCTTGGCCTAGCTGACTTAAGAAAGTGGTACCACTTGGGCTGCTTGCCTTCAATTGCATGGCCATATACAGTACACATAATTTCAGTCGCATACAAAGAAAGGCTTGAAACCAAATTTCATCATCTTCATTATATGTTTTTCATATATTTATGGAGAAAAGAAGAGAACTTCAATTGTGTTTTGTTTTTTCCCCCTGCAAAAATAATTTTCAGGCATCATTTTTGCTTTAAGACGTCTGTTGCTTCAAGGTTTATTTTTTTGCTTTAAACAACTGACCAACAAGATGCACTTGGTTTTGTGTTTGTTTCTGTGTGTGCCTGCTTGTGTGTAGGCGAGACCTTAGTAGTAGCTAGCTTACGGTCACCGGGGCATGTTGCTCTGATGTGAGATTTCCATTGGTTGCTATGGGAACACATCGAGAAACTAAATAAGCTTAGTGTCCCTGAATCGTAGTCCAAACCTTCTCTCGGGTGTTATCCACAGTGCTCACAGTTTAGCATATGCAGCATTACACATGGTCTAATCCTCCAGTTAGCTTTTGTTGTCGACAATTTCTTTCTCCAATTGTTTTTTCCTCATTTGCCTCCCTATTTATGGATTCATGTATCTTTGTTTGGCGAGATGGAGGAGTGAGACTCATTTGTGTCCAATGGGGAAAGACAGAGGGCAGGAAAAGCTAAAAGTGTGAATGCAAGCCAGAAAACCCCAAAAAAAATATGAGGAGGTGACTCTGAGGTTAAGCAGAATATAAAGATAGAGTGCAGTGATAAAAGACAGGAGGAAAACACCAGGGGCAGCCAGAGACCTTTAGATGTGCAGGTGCTCAAAGTGGAAAGGAGGCACATGGAGCAAGAAACTGAAACAAGAGGAAAGAAAAAAGTTAACTCATTGTATTTTGATCTTTGTATTCGGGCTGAAAGATTTGGGGAGCGTGACCTCAGACAATATGTGATCCTCAAAGCTGCGGGGGTTTTTTTTGTTTTGTTTTTTAGGCACTATTATCTCCAAGATCCTCAATCAGAAGTGGCTATGCTATTTGTGGACATGTGTCACAAACCAATTCGCTTCAAGCTGCTTTAACAAGTGTCGAAACCATGTCATGCTGTCACATCGTCCTTTCTGCTCTCGAACACTAACACGAACTTGCTCAACACAATGTTTCTGGGCAGCATCTATGAGCTGCGTGGTACAGATTCTCTCTAAGTAACTCTAGTAAAACACAAGAAGATGGAGAACTTAATTCTAATTGTAGTCGAGAAACACCAAAATAAGTGCTTAGGTGTACAGTACACTTTTCACGGAAGTCTGGCCAAAGCCTCCCTAGGGAGGAGAGCAACCAGCTATGACCAGACATTTTGAAGTACAAAACAAATATGCTCATAAAACAGAAATGAAATGAATAAAATTACTGATGCCACCATGATGAGGAGCTTATAAGGTATTAAAACGGCAAGTTTAATTCCTTTTTTTTTTGTTGTATACTAAAGACATTTGGGTTTCAGATCAAAAGGTGAATATGAGACAAAATTTAGAAGTTCAGCTTTTATTTTATGGTATGCAATGTGTTAAAACTCAGGAAAGAACAGCCTTTGTTTGAAGTCACCCACTTTTCAAGTGAGCATTGGAACAGATTATTAAATTAGCTTTAAATGAATAACATTCTGTATTAACTTTTGCATAAGCCTTATTTGCAATAAGTGCATCAAGTCTACGACCCATTGACTTCACCAGACTGTTTGCTTTCTTCACAAATGATTGTTTTGTGTGAATGTTATATCTCTTGTATATCAAGGGCACAATTTAAAAACATTTCAATGATAGATATTGGCGGATTGCTGGAGCGTTCTCTCTTGTTTTTTCAAAGAAACACTGATTCACTGAATTTAATCTACTTCATCCCTTTGAGCGGCATTGGGCGTCCACTCCACCGGACAGGAAATCTTGATGTTGGTGGTCCACCTCATTTTCTCCACCCACCGTATAATTGCTCCCCTACCCTCAATGAATTGATATTCATATACAAGAAATGAGTTTTTTACAGTATTAAGGGATACACTTAACAATTAAACACATTCAGTTGGATAGGGGGATAGGGATATTTATCTTTCCACCCAAAAAACTAAATATCATTAATGACAAAAAAAAGAAAACAAGACCTAGTCTGATGATGGAGAAAGACACAATGAATCAGTTAATACAGAGGGTTAATCGTATAACCACAAGGGAAAATAACATGACACTTGAAAGCACCCACACACTTCTGTCTGTTTGATGTCTGGACTATATTTTGAGGCCTGTTACTCACGATCGCTGTGCAATACCTGAGATTTTGGTATTGATCGGCGTCAATTAAATACTGGCCCAGTACCGTTTAAACGGATACCAAGTACTTTTAGGTTAAAAATATAGTTTTTAAGTTATGTCAATGTATCACCCAGTTCTTGCTTCAACTTGAAAAAAGCCTGGTCTGAAGAATCCAAAGGGACAAGTCCAATCTTCATTTAATTTTCCTTTCAGTTCCATTTAGGTCCCAATTAAGGTTGTAATGTAGATTGTACTTCTGGTTGATAACCTTTAAACAAGTAAAGAAAAGAAAGAAAGTAAAAATAAACATTTGTCTCATTGTAATTCAAACATTTGTCTATTAGTGTAATTCAAAATAAACATTTGTCTGTTCTTGTAATTCAAAATAAACACTTGTCTATTCTTATGAGTCACAATAAACATTTGCCTAAATTGACATACTTAAACTTTGACACAGATAATCAAACTTCACATTTCAACTTCATTTGACCATTCAAATCGATAAAGTTACTCAACAATCAGTACAAATGTCCCTTTTCATACCAGTTAGGTCTTGACCGTGAGCTGAGTGATGTTTAGTTTTTTTGTTCCAGTGCTACCAAACATTTCTCCTTTGTTCATTGCTCTCCATGCCATGCAGGCTACAGGAAGTATATAGGTAATTCCAGGGCTCAAGGGTTGGACTGATTTTGTCTGATGGTTTAATCTTTCTCTGCCCCCTGCAGGTTGGGAGATTTGGAGATGATTCCAAGTTGCTTGTTTCAGAGAGCCTGTTTGAGTGAATGTACCTTTCACCTCTGAGTTGACTTGAAAATATTTAAAATTGCTTGTCCTATTACTACGTAAAAAAAATTGATTTATAGTCCGGAAAATACGGTAGTAGTAATCTGCCTCAGACTGTTCTCCTAGCTTGTTTTGATCCAAGTTGTTAAATAAGATAATTAGTGCAATCTCATTTTCAACTGTTTTGGTTTCTTTTCCGATGGCTTTGTACTGTTACTCAGCGAGAACACAAAAGCAATTTTTGCTCTGCTTGCAGGTAGTTTACTTGCTTTTAACTTCCCGTGATTTTCACTCATTTTATGTTGTGCCACAATAATCAACATCAGTCATAAAACATTCTATTATAAAACCGCATCACTATACAATAGAAGCAAACAAAATAAACAATTGTTTCAAGAATATACACACATGTTCTTTTTTATATGTTTAATTAAAGTGTTAGGAATCAACAGTTCAGTTCCTCTAAATGGTATTATTACAAGTGCAAAGAGCTTTGTTGCATTTGGAAATGGATGGATTAATTTTTCTAGATGATTTCCTTGTTATTACTGCATACTGTTTTGATCAGGTTAGGGTTGGATGCGACACACTTTTAAATCCAGAGTTCCCACTAAAAAGCATTCTCACTTCTCCATGTGTTTCAGCTTGGCCGGACTGAAACAGCTGTTAATAACTTGAACCCAGTTTTTGGAGTGAAGTTCCAGGTGGACTACCACTTTGAAGAGATTCAGAAGCTTCGCTTTGCCATGTTTGATGAAGACAAGTGTGCCACACAGCTCTATGAGCATGATTTCTTGGGAGAATACGTTTGCACACTTGGAGTTGTATGGATTTTACTTTTTTAGCCATAACTTAATTTTGGACACCACTATTTCCCTTTTTAATTCATACCATATGTGTCTCTTATACTCTTAACTAGATTGTGTCCAATAAGAAACTTCACCGCCCATTGATTTTGGCCAACGGGAAGCCTGCCGGTAAAGGATCCATTACTGTAAGAACGTGTACTTTGTTTTCAATGTTGTTATGACTTTCCTTTTGAGACGACCATTTTGTTGATCTACAACTGGCTAGCGATCGGTTCAGAGTGTACCCCGCCTAACGCCCAAAGACTGTTGGGATAGGCTCCTCGTGAGGATAAGCGGTTTGGAAAATAAATGAAGTTTGTTGATGTGATGTTATTATTTGAAAAGTCCCTTCATCTTCTGTTATGCTTTAATAGATTACTGCCCAGGAGCTGTCTGACAACAGAATCATCACATTGACACTGAGTGGACGTAAACTGGACAAGAAGGTAGATGGTTCTCCCCACCACACAAATGCTAACATGCACATATTCAAAGCGTGAGGAGAAGCGGTTCAGAAAATGGATGCAGGGATGGAATAGGATGCACGTTTCAGAATTTATAAATGGTGATGCCAAATGATTATAGTTTTGCATCCAAGTTAAAGTTGAAGATTTAAATCCCCCAATCGGACCAAATGTTAGATGTTCTGACTGGTTGCTGTAGAAATGCAAGATAAGCTCTTGAGCCCTATTTTGCTTTTCCAGAGTAGGAAACCACAGACTGGGTTTCTTTATGTACATACCCAAATAGGATGTTCAACATAATCATACCATCCATTTCCTTCCGGGTCGGGTCGCAGAGGCAGCAGCTTGAGAAGGGAAGCCCAGACTTACTTGTCTCCAGCCACTTCGACGAGCTGTTTCGGACAGATCCCAAGATGTAGTCTCTCTCGCACATCCTTGGTCGTCCCCATAGCCTCCTCAAACTTGGGCGTGCACCTTATCTGGGAGCCATTGAGGTGGCATCCTAGCTGGATGTTCAAATTACCTTGACTAGCTCAACACGTAACTCTGCATGGAGGCGAATTAGAAAGTCTGCTAATTTCACAGACAAGCACGGGCCAGCGGACCTGATAGAGAGAAACCTGTGAGGCTGTGAGGCACATCTCCAACGGCATTCCCTATGCTGTGCTGCCATGATCAATTTGGCGGATCCACTGATATTTGTGCCCGTACACAAATCTACTGTCCATGAAAAAAAGAGCTAATTAACCATATAAGAAAACACCAACATAATGTGTCCCTGTTCTTTGCAGGATTTTTTTGGGAAGTCTGACCCATATCTGGAATTTCACAAGCAAGGAGAAGATGACAAATGGATGCTGGTGCACAGGACAGAGGTGAGTTCAACTTTGTTCAAAAGTTTGTATGTATCAATTCACATTTGCAAAAGTGACTGAATGTTTCTGATGTGGGTGCTACTAGGTATGTCTGCTACTGAATTATTTGCCACTTGTTTGTTTTTTTATCACCAAAGGTCATAAAGAACACTTTAGACCCCTCATGGAAACAATTTACTGTGCCTCTTGTTTCTCTCTGTAATGGAGATGTGGACAGAAACATCAAGGTCAGTTTCTTGTGGTATGAAGATGAAGCCACATGGCTTTTTCTCTTGAACTTTCACAACACTCCAGTAGCACGCTCTGTGATTACCTGGACTTTCCATAATGCACATTTAAATGCAAAAAAACAAACCCTTAGAAGAAATGCATAATTATGTGCAATATATTTTTGGCCTTTGGCATGCATCGTTTTTTTGAATTTACATAATGCATGAGGCTTTACTTTGAAATAAGCTGAATTTCTCAACTGCAAGATACTCACCTATGCATGGATTGGAATCACTGATTTATTATTTGTCCTACTCAATAACAGGTTTTGTGTTTTGACTATGATAATGATGGCGGCCATGATTTTATTGGAGAATTCCAAACAACAGTAGCCAAGATGAGTGAGGCTCAGAATTCCGTGGAGGTAATACTTTTTTTTAATGATACAAACTGCAATATACAATATTATCTCATGTCATCTATTCTTTATTGGGATCCTCATTAGCGTCCACAGATGTCACTAGTCTTCCTGGAGTCCTAAAATTAATACAACAAAAGTGGAATTCCTCGATAATAAAATATAAAAACAAACAACAAAATAACCAACAAGTACTAAAAACAAAGCAGTCAACATTTAGGGAGGAAATCATAAAAGGATGAAATTACAGGTGCGTACATTATAATAAATACAATGGTATTACATCCGGCCAAAATGTAAGGAATTGATTAATGTGTGTTTTAATAACTTCGAATAAGTTAGTTATAAGTTAATTCATGATGGCAAAAGAGATGTGGTTAGTTCAGATGAAAATTTAACATTTTAATTTAAACATTGGAAATAAAGTTATCTTAGATTATGGCACTGTTGTTGTTTTTTTAAGTAAGCAAATCAAAGTCTGTAACCTACAAATCCCTCAACGATGTTGTTGATTGTAAGTTTATTTATTCGTTCAAAACTCCTACATCAAGAAATATTTTTGGGAGTTTATTTTTGAACAGAACCTGCAGTGGATTTCCTGCAATATTAAGAACTTGCTGAGTTCATCAAACCAGGTGATCATAATGGCTATTAGTTCAAGTCATATCATTTATATATTGCAACAGACATTTAGACGCATATTATTTTCCCATCCTCTTCTATTGAATGTGTCATACTGATCAATGAAATAGATTCAAATCTTGTATGAGTGCTTAGAATTCTACATGGTTACCAATACCATGATGATAACAAATTGTCAGGGCCACAGAAACATACTCTATAGCGTGACCATCTACAGTTTCAAAATAAAACCAGCCCACCGTTTATTATTATTTTTTCCCTTTCTCTTATTAAAGCAGTCGATGGTAGCCAGTAGGTCTCGAGGTTCTTCCGCTCCTCAGTGAAATACACAAGACTACACTCATTAAAGTCACTCCAGTTTCACACTAGCTCAAATGTTCAGCCAGCTATCTCACACCGCACATCATCACAGAAGCATCTCCACCATCTGTCTCAATAACTGTTTACGTGCCCAGCTTTTGTTCTTCATCACTTTTTTCTCTCCGTTCCATCCACCATGTGCCCACTTAAAGTCTCTGAGGTTGTGTCATGTTTAACTTGCCATGATTGATTGCTTTTTAGCTTGTGGGACATCGTGTATTTGGGCCCATGTTGAAGCCTTCAATGACTATGCGATATATCTGCAACATGTTAATAGAAGGTATTCAAAGATTGTATGATCACCAGTAAATTGTGGAGGTATTTTGTTGATCGAATCTTGCATAGCAGTTCCAGAAGTGGCTGCGAGCAAAAACGCATGCCTATCCAAGTGCCTTTATTCAACCCTCAATAATATTCTAAGATTTGAATTACAATTATACGTTGAGCAACGACATAAATACGACCACTTCAAATTCCACCAAAATGATAATACTGTTTTGATTGGAACAGTTGGAGAGGTACTATGTTTTTAACATCATCCAACCATCCAGTTTCAATTTTGCTTACCTTGTTCAAGTTTGCAGAGTACTTAAACCTATTCTAGCTGACTTTGGGCAAACGCAGACTAGTCAAATCAGATTTATTTATATAGCCCTTAATCCAGACCACTTCCTTAACTGATCTCCAGTCAGTCAAAGGACCAGTCGCATTCACAATGATTGAGCCCAAGACTGAACCCAAGACTGCTGCACCATAGTCAGGCGAATGTACCACCATCAGTGACTCCATTTGATAATACTATATTGTGGTCGTAAAACGGTACTACGTATATTAATGTTTAGTAGTGTCTTTTTTTTCTCTCTCAAGTACCACCTAAATTAACCAAAATTAGTCTTGCCCAAGTAACTCAAATTCATACACTGGATGTTTCCTTAATTATGTAAAGAATATGCTGCATGCTTTAATTAAAAGTTTAATTTGGAATTAATGTAAAAATCATGCCCATGTTGTTTGGTTACTTGTTTACTAATAGACCCTGCAGTAATTTGTCCTTGCTCTGTGGTGTGTGCCATGCTTTATAGTGTAATCATGGATTTATATACAGTATGACTGGACTAAGGATTGATAGTTTGTGGCTGGCCAGAGGGCAGTCATCATACGTTGCTACTATTGCTGACCAATTCCATTTGTTTTTCTTTTCTCCCACTGAAAAGACTGTTTGTCGATGCATGTTTTACACCAGGGTCCCTATCTGGAGTAAGAGAATCTCTCAGAACAAACTGTTTGTATTGACCAGTGGTCTTCAATCCTGATCCTCGGGGGCGGGCTGGGCTGCCTGGTGGTTTTCAATGTCTCCCTGTTTGTTATGTCTCCCTGCTGCATCACACGACCATTATCCAACTTTTGCAGACCATACTGATTATATGTTCACTTGAATCAGGTGAGTTGCAGCAGGGAGACATTTAAAAGCGACACTTTTTTTTTTCAACTGCTAATGATGAAGTCGCCATCCGCTGTGTGTATGTGTGTTTATGTCTGTGTGTGTGTGTGCAACAAAGCAGCCATATGACTTGTTCTCCCACTGAGCCTGTTCACATGTGCCAATGGTGTGTGTCTAAAAAGAGCTCACGAGAAAAGACCGGCTAGATGGGGGATGGAGAAGAATAAGAGGAGCTTTAAGATGCAAAGTCTTTTGATGAAACTTCCAGTCACATTACAGGGCATTGACTACGGACTCAATGATTTCCTCCAAGCATTTGGTGTTTGATGCTTTAAAAAAACGTCAACAACTGCTTTATCAGCTACAGTTAAATCTGCATTAATTTGTACTCCTACCTTCATATTGATATTTTCCAAATTCATTTTGTCTCTAAATCTTTGCCAGGTGGAATTCGAATGCATCAACCCAAAGAAACAAAAGAAGAAAAAGAATTATAAAAATTCTGGAGTTATTATCCTCAAATCATGTAAGGTAAGAATGAATGCCGAGCTATAGTTTGTTCTTGTGCGTAAACAGCAAGAAAGAAGTGCAGCATATGCATAAAACAAAAATGTTATCTCTTACATGATGTCTTGTGTTGGAAAAATGTGGGTTGTATTGTCATTTTACAACACAATGTAGGGGTTGAAAAGAAGAAAATAAATGTGGACTATGCTGTATTTTATGTACTGTATAATTTATTTTAGTCTTTGACTCTTGTGTCTTCAGATTACAAGGGACTACACTTTCCTGGATTACATACTTGGAGGATGCCAACTCATGTTTACTGTGAGTTTGACAGCAATACATTTCGTAATTCAGAGCAGTTGTCACTGGCCATACCGTATGAAACAACGTCGCAGAACAGCCGACAGTACAACTGAATTATTACTCTGGTCACCTGCACATTTAAATCAGACATGGTATTTCTGACACTGATTTTTTTAAAAAAACTCCTCTTTATTTAGAGCACATCAAGTTTTTGAGATATCTTTTCAGCACCTGCTAGCCCAATATAAATATTGTATTAATTATTGTAATATATAGCTATGACCTTTCAGAAAATAATCCACCTGTTGCTTAACCTAACCCTTATATAGATAGATCGATAGATAGATAGATAGATAGATAGATAGATAGATAGATAGATAGATAGATAGATAGATAGATAGATAGATAGATAGATAGATAGATAGATAGATAGATAGATAGATAGATAGATAGATAGATAGATAGATAGATAGATAGATAGATAGATAGATAGATAGATAGATAGATAGATGTGCTCGAGGAAAAAATAAGGGCAGATTGGAAATAGTAGCATAAAGCCTCTAGTAAAGTAGCAAACTGATCTAAATGCCATTTTAGTGAACACAAAATACAGTATGGAAAGAGTTGCCAACGCTGTGTTGGTGTTTGGCTGAAACCATAAGCAGAGCAGGGGGTTTTAAATGTTGTCCACCCTTCTCATGTCGCAAATACGCATAATGTATTTTACTCTCAGTGATGTACACATCCTCCCTCCTGGCACACTGTAAGCAATTCACAAACTTCAAATAGTCTCCTTCTCATACTGGCCTTCAATCACACATATTTCTGAACTGTATTAAGCACAAGTATTAGATGCAATTCCCCACACCTTCAATCTCATCACACCTTTCCTGCCAAATCACACTGCTATAGACACGCGAAGACTCATACTGAATTTCATTATCATATCATCATATAGTACACGGCCCATGTATTTGCATAGATGTCGTGCACATGTAGACACTCAAATGCAGATTGAGCTCTTCTGCAGTGTTCAATCAGACTTAGAATGACTCTAATCCTAATCTCTAGGAAGAAAACGCTCCTTTTCTCAGGGCTGTGGGGCTTTAGGGAACAGCAACGTTTCTCGGGAACACTCCCAACACAAAGAGGTTTGCTACTGCGGCTGGTCTGCTTGGTTACTGAGAATTTGCATTCGTTTATATTGAATGATATACAATGACCTGGTCAAATATGTAGAATGCATTGGGCAACACAAAAATAAGATGAATTTCAAAATCGTGTTAAGAAAAGGCTGAAATGGTTTGAAAAATGTGGGAATAAGAGGACAATGATAATAAAATGGGGGGAGCATTTATTTTGAAGAAATTGAAAATAAAATGCAAACAATCTACCAAGCGACGACACACAAAAAGCAAGGAAATAAAGAAGGAAGGAAGAAATGAAACAAGAAAGCCAGAAAGCAAGTGAACAAGGAAATGAGAAGCAAGGAAACAAGGAAGAATGGAAGAATCAAGGGAACAAGCAAACTAGGAAGCAAGAAAATGAGGAAGGTTGGAAACAAGTACAATTTAAAGAAGCGAGGACACTAGGATGGAAGGAAGCAAGGCAACAAGAAATAAGGAAATGAGGAAGGATTGAAGAAGCAAGGAGACTCCAAGTATGCAAGGAAGGAAGGGAGCCAGGAAACTTGCAAGCAAGGAAGAAAGGAAATAAAGAAAGGTTGATAGAAGCCAAGAAACTAAGAAGAAATGAAGCAAGGAATATAGGAAGTAAAGAAACAAAGAATGATGGGAGAAGCAGGGAAAATATTATGCACGGAATGAAGGAATCCAAGAAATAAGAAAACTAGGAAGCAGGGAATGAATCAAACAAGGAAGGTTAGAAGAAGCAAGGAAACTAGGAAAGAAGGAAGCAAAGAAAGATGAACAAAACTAAAAAACTAAGCACAGTGTTTGGAATGCTATACTCCATAATTGGAATACGTACTGCGCTACATTTTTCTAGCAATTGTTTGTAGAATGGAAATGTTATGTTTAGTGTATTGTGTATTAACTATTACAAATAGCTTAGGGCTAGAAATCGTTTGGAAACAGAATGTTGTCATCTCCCACCGACACTGAATTCACAGTTATCAAAGTAATAATGTCTAGCACCAGAGGTCACTGAAGGAAAATGCCATAATAACTTGTGAAATTTCATATTTTAGCATCATCAAAATAATTCCCCAGATGGCACTGATACGTATGTGTAATGGAAATATCAAAATACACTTTTGTATGCCAGTAAGCATTCAGGTGATGGGAAATGGTTGTTTATTTAGGCAAATACTTTTTTGACCGGCATTACATACCAAAATAATCCCTTTATTAGGATTTGTGATTTAAGATCCATTCTTAAATGGCTTTTTTTGTTTTTAACAATAAATAGAAATTTGTGCACACTTATGTACATAATTTTTAATTCAGAGCTGGTTGAGTGTACTCATCAGCACACAAACTGTTAATGATTGCCTGTGGAAAAACTTGTCACTGTGCATTTACGTCTAGGCACATTTGTTGAGTGCATGTGTTTGGGGGGAGTTCCTTGAATTCACATGTGATATATGTTATCACATTGTCACTCTGTTATCGTCAGTGTCAAGAACGCCCTTGTGCTGTCATTGCCATTCTTACAAATGCCAGGCTTTATCTTATTTTTTGCCCGTTGTTAAAGTGTACGAAACTGGAGAGCAGAATTGATTTTTAAGCCTGGATTCACACTTGTGGTTCAAGTAACACAATTCAAATGTTGTTGCTTTCTAGCGACAATTCAGATGTGTCATAGCAGCGTAAATGGAATTGACCTTGTACAAATGTGAATGCAGTGATAGTCAAAAATCATACGTCAGTGCCATATTGGATGTTTCTATTTGGAGCAATCGTTGAAGATGCCTTTATTCATTTGCTGCTTTGAAAATGTATCAAGCGATTTCCACTCAAAACCAGATCTCGTAACATTAAGACAGAACAACGACTTTTGATTGTATTGGTCATTCTAATGTCCTTTTGCAAATGGAATCTACTTTAAATTGACTAGTGTTTAAAAAAAATCTTTGTCATACCCTTACTGAGTTTTTGTATTGTCCCAAAATATGCATATTATTATTTATTTATTTATTAGCAATATTCGTTATTAAACAAATCACATTATTTCTGTGGTTGACTTTGTACTAGGCATCAAAGTGTGACCTTTCAGGTTTATTGCTGGGTCAAATGATGAACTTTCTGCACCAACGTCAAGGATGCTGTAGAGTAAAAATACGTCCCATCGGTTCCCTCTAAAGCTCAACCCATTTACTAGTGGAATATAAGTAAGGGGTGCGAATGGGATTGAGCCGTTGTACTCTATGACCTTCCTGGGCCACCACGTCACTCTTCAAGGGACTGGAACGCTCTCATTCAAGGTGGAGACTGACACCAGAATCACACACCAATCGCAGCAGGGCTCCAGCAGGGTTTCTTAGCTGTCATGGTGGATGAAAACATACTTTGACAACTTCAGATCTTGGGGGGAATGTCGAACTGGGGAAGGCAGTGTTGTCATGTCTGAATGAGAAGAAAATGTCCGGAAAGTTGATTGAGAGGCTGCTGATGGGGGAGTTGCAACGGTTGGATGAAACTCCCCCGGGACACGTAGGGACTCACTGTCCACAAGCTCAGCGGACAAGGCCAGGAGATTCTCCTCGGGGATAAAGCCAGGGCCTAGCATAATCCAGAAGCCCAGTCGCTGCCTGTGAAACCAGCCTTTATGTCCCAATGAAACCACTCATAAAGTCCATGGCTCTTTTGGTTGTGCACCATAGCATGTTTTTTGGATTAGGTTCCACACCTGCTTCAAATTCGCTTCTGTTTTTCTACACGCTGACGCTGACCTTTTGAAAATCTGTCTCAGAGAATGAATTATTTGACTTGTTTTTTGTTTTTCAATAGGTTGGTATCGACTTCACAGCATCCAACGGGAATCCCCGAGAGCCTTCTTCCCTCCATTACATTAACCCGCTGGGAAGCAATGAGTATCTTGCTGCTATTTTAGCTGTTGGACAAATCATACAGGACTATGACACGTGAGTATCTCATGAGGACAGGTCCAAAATTGATTGAGATTTCTGACAGAATGTGGATCATGTTTTTAACATGGCAAGGATCAACTATGGTACTAAACACACTTCTTAAATGACAACAATCTCTTGGTATCTACCATACTGTCATGATAAACACCCAGGTGACACCTCAATGTATTTATTCATTTTTTAACCATTTATGATTTACTGCTTGAGGGATCAATTGGATAACAAATGGACAAGTTGTCAAGAAAATATAGGATGCTTGAAAAAAAAAAGCGAAATCTACTTTCGTGGCTATTTTACAAAATGACACTTTTCTGGCAACTTGGACTTCCTTCATTTTTAACCCATCGTAGTGTTTCTTTGTAAAGCAGGTAACAAGATATCCGTAGTTGTGTAAATACCAGATGTTGAATTTTTATTTGGGGGGAAAAGGCTTAACTCATCTTTTAATCTGTTGTCATGGTTTATTCCTCAGTGACAAAATGTTTCCTGCTTTGGGATTTGGAGCCCAACTCCCACCTGACTGGAAGGTAAACGTTTTTGATGGCATGGTTGTACATACTTTGTGTGTGTGCTCTATAGATACGTTTGTTTTATCATTATCATCATCTCCTATAACAGCAGTGTCATGTGCAAACACAAAACCAAAACTGTAAGCCATATACTTGCATATTCAAATTGTGCAATTGTCAACCCATCTGTGTTGCCATGGCGCTGTGCTGATGAAAAGGACAAAGGAGAGAAGAGCTCTCACACACGCACACACACACACACACGCACGCGCGATGAGAGTGATACTATGCGGGAAATGGAGCGGGTTTAGGAAAAAAAAAATGCAGAATATTTATTGTGAATTGAGTTTGTCTTGTGTTTTTAGGTGTCACATGAATTTGCAATCAACTTTAACCCCACAAATCCATTCTGCTCAGGTATGTAATGATGCTGTTGGTTGGTTGATGATTTTTTAATGTTGTTCTCGTTGAGTTAAGCGATAAGTGCACCATCCAATCAAAGCATGAAGGCCACTCAGACACACAATGGTAATTCAAGCCAATTCAAGTAAAGAAAATGTGCTTTTGCAAGAAAATAAATGTCCTGTATTTTATTGACATTGTCAGCCATTCATGCCTATGTCATTTGAAGTCCATCGGAAAGGGACCTTTTATCTTGGTTCCGTCACAAAGCTACATCATGAGTATGATATATGTTGCCATTGTGAGTCACATATTGTTCACGTAACGTTTTGTTGTGGCCAGGTGTCGTCAAATAACTGTAAAAATTGTATTAAGAAATTCATTAATATGTTTTGTATTCCCGATTAGGTGTGGAAGGTATTGCACAGGCTTACTCAGCCTGTCTCCCCCACATCCGTTTTTATGGGCCAACAAACTTTGCTCCTATTATAAACCACGTAGCCCGTTTTGCAGCCCAAGCCCTGCAACAAGAAAAAGCGGCGGTAAGTGAGAATGCAAACATTTCAATTCCATAAAAGATTCAAAAACATGTAAACAAATAAATAAATAGATAGACAGAAGAGAAGAGAACAAGGAGGGAACAAATACTTGATTTAAGAAAGCCAAAACATATTGTGTGCCTTATATTGTGTTTTTGTCATAACTGCTGGCTTGATTTATACCAGATTTTTTTGAGAATTGGACGTAACATAAAATGTAAATCCTATTTGTGTGTGTTGTTATAGCTGGGTCAAAGGCTGTCAGTTGTACACCAAGCGACACGTCCGAAACACAAACAAATTGCAATTGGCGACTGACCAACACAAACTTAATGACCATCCTGTATTTTTTGCAAAAAAATATATTTTTCATACTCTCTTGGAGTACACCTTGATATTATTATACACAAAAACATAACCGTGCATGTGTCACGTCTCGTCCCCAGCAGTTCCACTATGTGTTTGTTGTCATGGTTTCTGTCTGCGTGCTCGCCCCTCCCCTCCATGATTAAGCGTGAATATTCTCACCTGCCTCTTGTTACCTGTCGTGTATATAAGTCCTGTCTGCCCCTCACGCCCCTTCGGATCTGTGTGTGTGTGTGTGTCTTGTTGTTGTCTTGATGTCTTCACGTCCTTTGTTTCGCGTCCCTATCGGTTAGTCCTTTTGTTATTTCGTTAAGTCATGTCAGTTTGCTGAGTCTATTTGTTTGTTTTGCTGACTAAACCCTGGTCCAAGCTGATTTTGGTCACCCTGCTCCATCCGATCCGTGACAGCATGTTGTATATGATCATTTATCAGGCGTTTCGATTCGCTGTAAAGCTCTTACAGCTTGTTTGTTTGTTTGTTTGTTTTATTTCAGTGTTTGCCTCTTGTTACCTGTCGTGTATATAAGTCCTGTCTGCCCCTCACGACCCTTCGGGTCATTGTGTGTGTGTTGTTGTCGTCTTGATGTGTTTTTGGGTCCTGTTGTCTTTTTGATTCACGTCTTTTGTTTCGCGTCCCTATCGGTTAGTCCTTTTGTTATTTCGTTAAGTCATGTCAGTTTGCTGAGTCTATTAGTTTGTTTTGCTGACTAAACCCTGGTCCAAGTTGAATTTGGTCGCCCTGCTCCATCCGATCCGTGACAACATGTTATATATGATCATTTATCAGGCATTTTGATTCGCTGTAAAGCTCTTACAACTTGTTTGTTTTATTTCAGTGTTTAGGTATTTGTTTTGTTTTAGTAGTAGTAGGCACGGAATAAAATACTCTGGATCCAGACAGTTTTTATGTAGACTTCCTTAAAAATTTGATCTAGCGGATTGTTATTGTTAATGCAACTGCTTGACTAAACAAAATTTAGTACATTCAACACACCATTTTCTTCAGCGTTTGGTATTGACATGCCTGGATCTGACTTAAATGTTTTTTGTGATTGTTGTGAATCATCCTGTGATACACTATGGTAATTTGATTGGCCATTACATTTGTAATTTTGTGAGGCCATTCACCTGTGATTCAGATTTGGAATCACACCCAAACTGGTTGCAGACTGTCGGCAACTCGCGGAACAAGTTGCAGAACCACCCACACTGCGACTCAAGTGTTAAGTAGCATTCGGCCACGTAGCTCAATAAGGGGCTGGTTCAAGTCAATGTATCAATATTCCAATCCTTCAGTTCTAAAGAGCCAACCTGTCACTTTGTGCAAATACTCGTCATACTACCACAGACACACACCCTCAAGCTGGCGTTCCAGGCAGTTTGCATGGCACAGTGTGTTAGCGACTCTGGCATTCTGCGTGATAACGATTCTCTCATAAAAAGCTGTCTGCTGTCTGTCGATTGAAAAGACAAGTTTCAGAATGCCCTGGATGTGTGTTTGTCTGTGATATCAAGTCTATCATTGAATTCAATCAGCATCTGTTTTCAAAACCTCTACTCATTTCATAAAACAGTCTTGTGTTACTAATGGTGATATCCTATAAATATAAATTGCGGACCCCGAGCGTGAGTAATGTGTTGAAGTATAGTTTGCCAGGGGAGCACATTTAGGTTAGTTTTTTTAATCATGGGAGTTGGAGTGCACAGAAGGCTTGCAGTAATGTGAGTGCCAAAAACACATTCACTCTTACGCTGTTTTGAACACACGCGCACACACACAAACAAACAAACACATGCGGAAACAAAGGCAATATGTACTTTATCTGCACAGTCTATTTGACTGAAATGAGTTCTTCAATGTTGATATTTTAGTTTTATACTGAAGCTGAATTCCCCTTTTTTAGGATTTCTCCTGGGTTTGTTTTCTCTCTCATTTAATGCCACCATCATTTCTTTGCAGGAACAGATGGTGTGGTCTGAGAAGCTCAACTTGCTGTAGTGCTTTTATTTAAATTTTTCCTCGTTACTGAATTGTTGTGTGACTTTCTCATCCTAATTGTATGTATTCTGTTCCCCATAGTCACGCCTAACAATTTTGGGTAGGGTACGTCCTGCAGGATATACAGTTGCAGCTACAGATTTGTTTTTGATAAACGTTTCCACAACGAAAGCGTGATGCTCACTGGTCCAATTCATGTTAGCAACTGAAAGGAAACAAAATAACATTATTGGAAAACGAAACGAAAATGAAATTAAACAAAACAAAACAAAAAAATATGTACTTTTCGGGAAAAAAAACTTTTTTGTTTCTTTAATTTATTTGCATTTTATTAAACCTACAAATGTGCCAGATCATTTTGCCGGACTCTGTACAATAACTTAGTCATCAGAAATAATCAGAAATGTAATCGACCATTTTAGTGCACAACATGCATCAATGTTTCTCTTTCTTTCCCAATTTTTCCCTCTACTGCCTTTCTCTCTGTGCAGCAGTACTTCACGCTCCTCATTATAACAGACGGCGTTATCAGCGACATGGATGAGACACGTCATTCAATTGTTCAGGCGTCCAAGCTGCCCATGTCCATCATCATTATCGGTGTGGGAAATGCGGACTTTGCCGCCATGGAGTTTTTAGATGGAGATGCCAGTGTGTTGAGGTCCAACACAGGCGAGGAGGCTGTTCGGGACATTGTCCAGTTTGTCCCCTTTAGAGATTTTCGTAATGTGAGTATTCACTTCAGTCTGAGGACTAAAACAGCTGCATGGTCTACATAACTAGTTCCTGGTAGAGGTTCTGTATCATAGGATTGTGCCCAATGCAACACATGCTGATGAAACAGAGGAGCATCAAAACTCCGCTCCAATCAGTTTGGATTTCTGATTAATATCCCAAGTGAGAACCATCATCTGTTTCAGGGACTTGCATAATATTTTTAAATACTACAGATAACATGATTAATTTTTATGTTAAAGAAAGTACTGTGGAGACTTGCCATACAAGTTTAATCCCGCATTCACTCGTACTCAACACATGTAAATCTCAAATCATCATTCCCCAATGAAATGAATGAAAATGTCATTAATCTGTTCCAGCCCCCCCAAAAATAAGGCAAATAGTCTTCAAAATTCGATTTTACAAAAACTATTACTATAACTATTATAGACATACTTTTTGAAGGACCAACTTGTATTCCAACAAGTGATATAAAACTGATGTTAGTACAACATAGTTCAGTGCGATGGTGTTTGTTGTTCAATAGGTGGGTAAAGTTGTCAGCACAAAGTTTTCAGCGCATCACTGAACAATTTGCCAATGAAGCTCATGAGGCTACGGTTGGCTCGTGACTCCATCTTCCAAGTTCAACGGGCGATACGATGAGATGTAGGCATAATTTAGAGGTTAGATCAAGTGAGATACAAACATATGCTTGTGAACAGGCAACACTTCAAGGCTGCAGTGAATGTTGCCGTAGCAACAACGTCAATGAAACCAGGCATTATTTAAAGATGCTCAAAGAAAAGCACGGAAAACTTTGTGAAGGACTTTGGATTTGACCCATAGAATCTTCATCCTACCACCTTTTAAGTTTTTATTTGAAAGTGCCTACCCCTTTTCCCAACAGTTTGCAGTGATGTGTATCTGTTCTACTGTATCATACACTGAGAACTGTTTCCTTGACGGGGGCCAAAATATTACAAAGTGCTACACAGCTACCCATAAGGAGGACGGCTATAACTGTTCCTTGTAATTCTTTGATAAAACACAAATTACACTGTGCTGGTGAAAGTAAGCGAGAGTAACAGTGCCCTTTATTCAGTGCATTCACAACTCTCGACATTAGAGTCGTTAAACTGACAGCATGAACAAAAAAGTCATGAAACAATGACAACCAAGTTTGAGTTCTTCAATCGAATCGTACCCCATTCATCAAATTGCCTTGTATTACGATATGCATGAGTTAGTTTCTCCCTACATCCCCAAAATATGCATGTAGTACTCATAAATACAAATTGTCGCACTCCCTTGTCACTGAGTCAGAATTTAATAGAATAGAATGCCCTTTATTGTCATTTTACAATGCAATTGTACAACGAAATTGGAGAGCTTCTCCCTTTCCAGTGCAGTGAGAATGTAGAAAAAAGAAATCCCAAAAAAATAAACATTACAAAATTAACCCACCATAGCTACAGGGTAGTAAATCAATCTACCATCAGCTACATGCAAGAGTAATTTGGAATATCAATAGAATAGTCTGGGTGTGTTATTCTCTCGTTTGTGTCATTCTTTGGTGCATTCAAACACATGTACTCATGTTTAAGAGAAAATTGATAGTACAATTCTGTAACCAAAAAAACACAAATAATGTGAATCCTTTGTCTGTCACCCCCAAACTTTACATCCCATGTAAGGTGAAGCCATGCAACTGTTGAATCCAATTAAAACTCACTAGTGCTGTTATTAAAAAGTCGAGAAATATAATTTCCACTATAGTAACATTACTATCATTTGTATCGTAATTCTCATGTATTTCAACTTGTTGTTTAGAAGTTGACTGGAACGTGTAAGTGTCATTTGTCTCCTTCACTCAGGCGCCAAAGGAGACCCTCGCCAAGTCTGTCCTGGCAGAGCTGCCTCAACAGGTCACTCAGTACTTTAAACAGCGGAATCTTCCACCCATCAACCCTGCGCCAGAGTGAGACAACAGCTCACACTGTAAAATAGCTTTTCTGTTCACAACAGGCAGTGCAAATTGAAAGTACGTGACCGCCGTGGACGAATACCTCATACGTGGAAGACATCCTTGTCATCATTTTAGTATTTTTTTTTCCTGCTTTAAAAGACAGCTCAGTAGATAATTCAGGATGAATCAATCAGTTTTTCAAGAACTGTGATACAAAGCCACATATTTAACAACATATTCAAGAGAAGCAAATTTTTATTGTTGAGGATGTCTGGTTCGCTTTTTGCACGTGTCTTGTGATATCGTGTGATTCTTACAACGTTGTGGTGTTCAGTCTGCTTGGCTGAAATCAGTATCAGTGGTTGTACGGCTTGTTTTCAGGTAGCAGTCAGATTGAAGAAGGCTGATTTATGGTGGACCCAACCCAGTCATTCCCCAATTTGCAGGTAGAGAAAGCATTCAATACGAATGGAAGGAGGCAAAAAACACACGGCAACTGTGTGATGCTGCTCTTCAATATGGGACCATTTTCCCAGATCTGTGTTACAGCTTTGGCTCATCCAGCATGTTGCCAGTCACTGTTTACAAATGAACAAAGACGATCAAATGCATGTTTTTTTTTTCATTGTGCTACAGATTTTGTAAATACTGTAATGAAAGGAGAATTTTGTCATACCTTGAAAGTGTCATTATGTGCACGAGCTGTTTGTGATATGCATACAGTATTAGATTGTATATGATGTAATAGGTATTGATAAGCTACAGTAAATATTTTTATTGTATTATGCAGTGCAGACTTGTGTAGTTATACAATCATGAAATGCATATTGCAGTGTCTCTGTACTAAATGTGGTGCTCTTCATTTTGTAAAGTTGTGCCTGTCAGCACTCAGGTTAATAAACATAACTGTTCTCGATATCAGTTCTCGATAAAATCTCTTAACAATATTCACAAAATGACAACACATTTGGCAGGGACATCAAAAAGATTAAACCAGTAAATGCTTGTTTAAAAATTGCAATTTCTGGGCAATGTCATCATAGCCTGAAACGTTTTGGTGATTCTTAAGTGAAGGTGGGGGACACCAAAAAAATTACAATGTACCCCATCGGTAGGATACATTAAAATAAACACACAGAAAGCGATTAAAACAGGAAGCTTTTTATTTCTCTTTGGAGTCAGGGCACATGACACATGAGCATCTCTCCTAAATTATGTGACACACACATTCATTCCATTATTTTCCAGCATAATTCCGACTGCATGGGGCCCAGAGAGGAGCGTCTCCTTCCGAATCTCACCAGTCTGTTGCTGGTTGCTACAAAGGTACGTGTTATGTGATATGCGAATCAATCGACGCAAGTCTTTTCCTTCCTCCACAGCTGTCAATCACTTTTCCCACAGCCAAAAGCACAGCTTGTCATCACTGTGGCTTGGGTTGGGTTGGGTTGGGAGAGGTATGTGGGAGAGGGGATCGGGACGTCGTCGGAGTAGGCGGTACGGGATTGCTTGCTTGCTTGGCTAAACTGTATGAAACGTGATTGAGGGAGAAGCATCACGTTTGAGTGCAACAATAGCAAAAATAGAAGCAGCTACACAAATTGAGTCAAATCAAAATGGTTAGTTTTCAATGTTAGGCCTTATTAGGATTATTTTGCAGTTTTTTTTTTTATCCCTTTAGAAGAAACACTGAAAGGGGTTGTTGCAGACAGTTCTCACGAGAATTTAGTGGGAATTGATGACGTAAAGGAGCAAAATGCGTAGGAAACCATCCTTTTTAAATTATCTTGAGAGGAAAATCCACACCAGGGTTATTTTTAATAGGTGTATGTCTTTCTAAATGTCTGTTTGCACAGCATAGGAGAGCTCCATGGAGGAGTTGTGCCATAGCAGAAGTATACATGCCTTGGGTCACCATATCTAATGTCATGTTTTACTTCTTCAGACAGCAAAAGAGTTGAGAGTAGGACATTTTCCAGACTACGTCGCTCTGGAGTATAAGTCACCCTGGCATACAAGTTGCAACAGAAGATGAATCACTAAGAAGGAAAAACACAAGTCGCACTACACTGCAAGTCTCCTTTTGGGTGGGAAATAATCTGGCAAAAACCGAGACTAAGAAAAGTAGAGCTCTCCGACTGTTGAATTACTCCACAAGTTGGAAGTACTGCAAATGAGTAGACGTGCTTTAACAAAATTAAAGTGAGTAATTTAGAAGAACTCGAAGGGTTCATTCTGTATAGTTAGAAGACAGAAGAGAATGAATCAGTTGGTCACTTTAAAGTGGTCCACTTCATTTTGCCTCAATTGCTAAAGATACAATTAATTAATACTTCCACATAATCAACAATATTCATGACGATTTAATTGATCACTTATTATCAAGCCTGATCTTTACAACAACGTTACTGTTAGTTATTAGCAAAGGATTCATTGCGATTCACTACTAACTTCTTGTGAGAACATTAAATTACTAGAACACGTCAAAGACAGGTGTTTGGTTTAAATAGGTGCATGTTTACGTAAGATTATCCCACAAGTTAGAGTATGTGTGTGTGTGAGACAGACTTATCTATTGGCTCTGCTGTGCCTCGGGTACGGCAACATGATTGCATCTACGCTACCTTCGCTGTCCGAGCTGCTGTCAGAGTCGCTGCTGCCGGAATAATCGCAGAGGCCCGGAAGGACGCCGATGCAGACCGCTGCCGAGGGCAGGTGAAGCAGAGCTGGACTGGAATTAAGGGGGCTTGAAGGGTTTTTGGGCGTAAGGCCCGTGACAGTTTGTTGATTTTCAGCACCCCCTGATCTTCGTCCGCCTCCTCCCTCCTGTTCTAAACACAACAAGTTACTGTCAAGACTGAGAGAACTCAACGAGGAACTCGGACACCAAGTAGGAGGTTGAAGTTTCTAGCACAAAGTGGTTGTGAACAGTTCTAGGCCTCATGCTTGATGCCCACCTGTGTGTCTGTCTCCATTTCCCGTTGCTGCACTTTCCACCCTCTGTTTCTTACTGCTGTCTGATGACTGGGACGAACTGGTTGAGGGAAGACAAAAGAGAGGCAAAAGAGAGAAAAGCAGCTGTGTTCCATGTTCAATGATCGGTTTGTCCTCTGCCCCCCATAAAAATTTGCTACCAAGCTCATGTACTAATACTCTGATTTATTTTGTTATGAATATCGTTGGAGGACTAGTTAGCTCACAGTTCAGAGGCGCACGGTTCAATTCCGGCCTGCATGGGTTTTCTACCGCATTCCAAAATCATGCATAGTAGGCTGGTTGACCGCTTCAAGTTGTCCATAAGTGTGATTGTGAATGTAAAGGCTTGTCTATATGTGTGCCCTGCGATTGGCTGACGACCTGTTCAAGATGTCCCTCGCCTACAAGGTGCTTTCAAGTCAAAGTTTTGTCTTGTATTGTGCTGCACCCAGATGACAGATACCAAAAGTGGTAGGAAGCATTTGTGTCTGTCCATACTTGCGTCTCTTGACAGCACCAGCCAGTAAATGGGCCTGAGACAAATGGCTGGTCCTTTGCTCCACCACTGTTTGTTTAGAAGTTGCTTTCTTCTCAGGCTCTGGGCGGCTGTCAGTGGAGACTTGCTTTGCTACAGCACTGTGGACGACGGTATCGAGTTAAGGTCAATGAACCTTTGTCACACCTCTAGTAAGATTCCACTTTCTGATATTGCACCATGTGGCAGCTATCAGAGCCTTTCAGTGTTACGCTCCCAAAAAAATGGCACAGTTCTGAGCGGCTAAGAACAGTACTGGGAGGTGACACAGATTAGATGGCTAAAACAGGAAAAGGTGGGAATAGCTCAAGGGATTCACACTTGGGTCTATAACATGAATTCATTCAGTCATACACAATTGGGTCAATGAGGTTTGTACGAATCCTTGTGAGCTCCTCAAAGCAACAGGACAGATTGAAAATGCAACCGTAGTTACCACATGACGATGCAGTTTCCAGGACAACCTACTTTGTTGCCAATTACAGACAAACCTCTCTGTCGCACTGGTTTTCTGCTAAGAACAGGGAAGAAAATATAAAGCGCTCAGAGGGAAACTTGTAAGCCACGGGAAATGGTGAACATGCAGGATGGTCATACAGCTGCAGGACACTATTTGATGGAAGAAAGTCATTATGGGTGTTAACATTTCTGTTCTGTTGCCATGATCTCATATTTAACGGCATACTTCTTTCATTAAATTACAAGAAATGGCAATTATTTTGTTTGACTTGCAGCATTGCAAATGAACAAGAGGAGATCTCTTTATGCTCCAATGGAGGAAATAAACAAAAGTGTGGGTCAAGATGACCTAGCTGAAAAAAATGCTCACACTCAAGTCTCAGCTTAGCCTTGTATTACTCTTTTGCAACAAATTTAAGGTAAAGTTTCTACAATGGTTTAGTAAGTTAAGGTTTAACAACATTTTTGCGTTAAGTATTAGAGATGGGCAAGTATGAAAACAAAGTATCGGTCGGGATCTGTGCCAATATCAGCCTTGCTTCAGAGTCGCGACGATACCAGAATTGGCCGACTTCTACACAGAAGAGCAGATAAATTTGAGAAAAAGCCATCTGAGTTGGACAGTGGGTAAAGGGGCTAAAATAAGACTACTGAGTTAGCCATAGTGATTAACTAAAAGGTTGACATGATCAAAAGGATATTCTGTATTCCAACAGTTCCTGTTTCTCTTCATCCCTGCGTTGCTTCTCCACTAGGCTCTGTTGCCGGGAAACCTCGTCCAGGAAGCTGGTCTCATCATCGTCCAATCCCCTCACCATGTTCTCTGTCACCATGGAAACAAAGCTGCTCTTAGCACATTGCAGCACAATCATGGCATTTTGTAGAGGGGAGAAAAAAAAAGCAGTATTACAGTCCGTTCAGAAATACTCTTTGGTGACCTTCATGAAGGAAAAACCAGAAAAAGAGGACATAAGCTCGACAACTACAATTCAACACATTCACAATATTGAGCCATGTTTGCTGTAGGGAAACAGGGAACAATATTTAAAGTGCTACGATAAGAACAAACTAAAGTTTTTGAGACGAATGGTTGACTGTTAGTGCTTTTTACTGTTTGCTGTTATGAGGGTAGCATATAATGAAATTTGTTGATAAGATCAATGGACTTATTGATAACCAAACTAATCTTTATTATTATTATTATTCATCCCCCCCTCCCTCCATCCATTTTCAGCAGTCATTGGGCAGTAGGTTGAACTGGTTGCCAGCCAATCGCAGGGCACACAGAGACGAACAACCACCCGCACCCGCACTTATGGGCAATTTGGAGTGCCCAATCAGTATACCATGCGTGATTTTAAAATGTGGGAGGAAACGGAGCATTATTATTATTTTCTCTGCAAAATCTGCATCGACTCCAAAAACAATATCCCCTAGTAGGTATTCCGTGAACCCCAAAATCTAGTATGAAGGGAAGCACATGCACATCTGCTGATGTGCAATGCTAACATAGCTACAATAAAGAGATAACAAATACAAAAATGAAGAACAGTCTGCAAATTGAAAGGCTGTTAGCAATGACTCATTGACCATTCATTGTCTGCACAAAGACACATTTGGGCGACAAACTGTCCAATCTTCTTTATTTAGCCACAGTACCATATTTTTGGGAAAAAAATGTACATGGCATTTTAGTTTTAGTTTAGTATGACAGTTGTGACATCATATCCCAGTTCATCTGTGATTCAAATTATAAATGGCAGCAAAATTAGCTGCTGACACGAAGCCAAACTAAGGTGTTCAGTCGCGTTCAGCTAAGCACCATATGTGCAGTAGGTCTGAGTTGAGTTGAAAGCAATTGTTAACATTGTTACTGATACAGTCAAACAAAAAATCTCCTTTAAAAGCTAAAAAGGAATTTCACATTGACAACCATCCCAAGCATGTTCAAATCAACTAAAAAGCCTCACTGGGAACAAAAATCATAATTCAATAATAGATTCATTCTACATAATAAAACTTTATAGGCTTATTACAGTGGAACAGTCACAGAGCAAATCCAAACGTACAAAAACCATAGACCATTTAAAAACAACATGCCAATACCCACTGAATTTGAATTGCTCCTCAAATTCCTCTTGCTTTTTGTCTCTCTGGTCCCGCAGACGCTCAAAGAGAGAACGCCCGTCATACTCTACCTCGGGGGCCTCTGCAGAAGAAGAAAGAAAAGTATATCTGCAGATGTATTTCGAATTGGTACATGGGAGTTTGTTGAGGATTCTTGTGGGTGATCTTACTCTCAGGGTCATCAGGCTTCCTAACTTTCTCCCACTCCTCCTGTCTTTTTTTCCTCCTCTCGTCAAGCTCTGCTTCCGAAACAAACTTCCTGGTGAGATCAACACCTGTCCCTCCTCCTTCCATTGCAGCTCACCTACAGAGGAAGATCACACACATACAACACTGAGCTTCTGCTGTGGCCTTGGACACATGCAACGTGGGATACAACATGGCAGATAAGTGCATCAATGACAGTTGCTCACATAGAAAGAAAGAAACCATTTGTAAGCTTTCTTGTTGGACACCTTCAAATGACGCTTCTTTCTGACAAGACAGTCACCCAGATCGACATGTGCAATGCACATGGTCTGAGCACAGATAGCCTTAGGTCAACTTCTTCAACCTGGGCAGCAATGCTCGCAGTTCATACGCATGCGTCTGTTATTTAAAGCCAAGTTCTGGATACGGCACCGGTGAAGGATATCAAATATTGTAAATGGTTGAAAAAAAAATAGAATAAATGTGCACGTCTTCTACAATCAAATACAAAAGTAAACTCGGGTCACTTTTGTTCCAATTGTGGTAACTAAGCGTGCATTTTTGTGATGTGTGATAATGTACTTTTTTTAGCCGCTGCGTCAAAAGTTCATGACCTCGAAACCCCGTATGAGCCTCCACTCCCATCGGGTTAAACTGTGCAATTCACAGCTTTGGCTCCCCCCAGTGGACATCAATTGGGAGTACACGTTACACATTAAACCAAATGGATGAGTTAATTTGCAAAAACGAGTAAAGAAAAACATTCAGAAACAATACCCGAAATTTAAATTTGGCAAGCGGGATTTTTACTGACATATTTGATTTTGTTTTGATGACTTTTGATGCCTTAGTGCTGAAAAAACAGCTTAGCTGATATAAAACATTATTAGTTTTTCACAAAAGCAAAGGTAAAGATTGCCGTCTGAGACCACATCCAAGCAATCTAAAACAAATCAGGCACATGCATGCAAGTCAACTTAAAGTCTTTGATTACAAGCTGAAAACGTGCAGCAAAATAGCTTGTTAGCTTCTTTAGCATTCAGCCAAGGTGTCGTAGCTATATGCCGAAATTCAAGCGTGTCATGCAACCCTTGTATGTGCAACGTAAACCGAACATTTATTTTATACCTGTCATTGAGTAGATCAAATTATTAGATTATTTCCGAGCCACTAAACTTACCAAACAAAGCTATCGATGATGGTAGATGACGTTGGTGTGTTACTGTAAAATTCGCTCGTTGCAAACTTCAACGTCTGACTTTAGTTCCTCAGTTATTGTCGTGAATGAAAATTATCGCTGGAATTAAACTAAAAGAAAACAAAAATTGAAATGTCGAAATTAAAGTAGAAATTATAAATGTTTTAACACCCATTGTTGCATTTTGAGTTACTTTGCAGTAACAATACTTTTACTTTGCTACTTTGCTATTTTTTTCCTTTGTCTTGTTGCTTTGCTTTGATGGCTTATAACTTTTGCACTTACTGGCTTTCTTTGTCACGTCGTTGTGTGGCAGCCTTATAAGAGCCTATTGAGTTGCGCTCATGCCATCTGTGTGTCTTTTATATACCCGCTCTGTGGTATGAATACTGCTGGGCCTGAATTTCCTCACCCCCGGATCTATAAATGTTCAATCAATCAATCAATCAATCAATCAATCAATCAATCAAGCAAGCAAGCTCTACAGTGACTACTTAACATTGTCTCAAAGTATCATTTCTTCATTATTGTCCCATGACAAGATATAATTAAAACATTGCAGAAATGAGAGGGGTGTACTCACTTTTGTGAGATACTGTATTTGCACTATAGTTCACTTTACTGAGCTCTTCTATTTGATTGTATTTCTGATCAATGATTTATGATCAAGTATTCAATTTTGAATTCAAGCGTTTTTAAAACATGAATGTTGTTTGACAATGTCGGTTACAGAGGTATTGAAGAATTTTAAGTTGATCTCTTATCTTAAAGGTATGACATGTCACACAACAGCTCTGCTGTTTCCATCTGATTGCATAAAAAAAACACTATGTCTATTTTCTCATTAGGTGAATTACATGTCACACAACAGCTCTGCTGTTTCTACCTGATTGCATAAAAAAATACTAACTATGTCTATGTTCTCATATGGTCAATATATATTTTATACTGGTCAAGGCAGATATGTGACGGCAAAATTGATGCATTTACATTTAGGATGATTTAATTAACATTGACTATACTCAAAGTCCCTTTAAAAGATTGAGAGAGGGAGGGAATAAATCAGTTGGTAATCTTCCATGGGAAGTTATGGGTATTGATGGAATGGGGTCGAAATACAAAAAGTCCTTCCTAGCTAAAAAAACAGATCCGCTAAAACCTCATTGAATAAAGTACATGAGCAGACAAATATATTCACATCAAGCATTAATCAAAACATAAGATATAATCAAGTACAGAACATTCTTAGACACCTTGAGCAGTGTCCATGATTTAGAATAACATCAAGTATGCATTAAATAGTTCCTTAAGGGTCGTTATGCTATTCAGGCAATATATCATCAAACATTTATTTCAAAGTGCACAGAAATACATATCAGATCATGAAGTTATAAAAACCGATGTCATTACCATATATAAAAATGTCTAGTTATGTCTTCTTTATTGATTTGGTGTGCAGGTATAATTATATGCTTAAAATGTTTCTTTTATTGATTTAATGTGTGAATATATTTGTCTGCTTATGTACTTTATTCAATGAGGTTTGAGCATATCTGTTTTTGTAGCTAGGCAAGACTTTTTGTATTTCGACCCCATTCCTTCAGTATTAACGAGCATACAGTAGATGCAAATCTGCAGAAATAGATGTAAATAATATATACAGTTGGGCTGTAAAGGATCTTAAAGGTTAACGGTATTTGCTCAGCACTTAGTGATTCTTGGTCCAAAATATTCAATTAGAATTATAGATTAAATAACCATATGGAGACATTCTTGATCTTGTTTTCTTAACATCACAAAAACCTGTTATTTGAATAGGAGTGTATAGACTTCATTTCCGCTGTGCTCCGCCCTTCCCCCTCTCATATTCAGGAAAGCAAAGTACACAAAGACAGAGGTAGGATAGTTGCCCAACCTCACAAGCAGTGGTGTTGTTTTGGTCAGTCCACTCTTCCAACATGCTCGCTACAATCCTCCTTCCACTTTGTGTTTTCTTTATACTTTTTAATTTCATGTGCCGAAGGCCGAAAAATTTTCCACCAGGGCCCACGATCTTGCCAATCCTGGGAAATATATTGAGCCTGAGCTTGGAAAACCCCCTGCAAGACTTTGAGCGGGTATGAAACACAGATACATTTTAAATTGCTATTTGTGCAATACATTTTATTACATTTTAAAACCTAATTCTTAAGTCCACAAGAATGCATTTCTTTATAAAATCATCATATTGAGTTTGTTTGATTTTTCTGTGTCATTCTCACCACTACATAATGCACAGGTGTCAAACGCAAGGCCCGGGGGCCAGATACAGCCCGCCGCATCATTTTATGTGGCCCGCGAAGACAAATTGTACATCAAATTCGTGTGTCATTACTAGAATTGCAAATTGTCTTCACTTTTAATAATATCTTTGATTTTAAATATTTGACCAGTTTTTACTCATCTGATTTGAAAACGAGTTATTTGTCAGTTTGTAGCTATTACTGTGTATAATATGTGGTGCTCATACATTTTTTTGGGTTGACAGTCATAATGGCCCTCCGAAAGAAGCTATGACTACAATGCGGCCCGCGAAAAAAATGAGTTTGACACCCACATTATGTCATGAAGTATTGAATTAAAAAAAAAAAAAAATCAAGTATCGGGTGGATTTCACTCACTACTATTTCAATATGATTGCATAACAATAGTCTGTGCACAGTTGAAAGCTGTACCCTTTTGCCACACTAACAAAATCCAAGGCTACTCTTTGGCCTTGACCTTAAGAGTTCACACACTAATCATGACTCTGTTATATTTTCCCAGTTCTTTAACAGTAATGCTCGCTGGGCTAATAGTATTAACCTGGAGGCTGAATTCTCAGTTTAACTATTTACTGTATGCCAGAAAGATTGAGACATGGCCGTGTTACCTTTTCTGTGAAATTTCAAAAGAAGGACTAATCACTGCTGACAAGGGTGTGACTCTGCCTCGCCTGTGTGACGTTGCAGTCTTAACTGAAGTTAACTAATACATATGTGCAAAGACTGTCATAGAGAAGAGAAGGCCAGTGAAAGCAAGAGTCACACACAAGATAACGGCATAGTTCAAGCTACCTATCTAATCACATATGCCAAAGAGTCCTATTCTAACAACTCGAGAAGAAAATAAGAGGTCATAATGCAATCATACAAAATGTAGAAAGTCAACCAAAAAACATAATGATCATAATCCATTCAACAAAGAAAACCTCAGTGGCTTATGTATTTATTTATTTATTTATTGATTTGATTTGCCAATAATGTTATGATGTTTATTTAGCCAATTGCTGCAATATTTACTGAATATTATGTATTACGTGACTTGAGTAATGTGAAATCCTACCAAATTTTGAGACAGATTTGTATAAAAGTAGCTACATGATGAAAATAAGCCCAAGTAATTGCACTGTCACCAAAGTGCAAGAGAAAAACATACTTTAACAAAGGTTGCCACCTTTGTTAATGTATGTTTTTCTCCAGCATCATGCTTCAGCTTGAACTTGGTGCATAGGCGAGCTGGAGCGTGTATGTTTGAATAGTAGTCAGTTAACAAAAAAAACTTCAGTCTTCTGCTTGATATCAATTTAAAAAAAAAAAGTCATGAAAAGCCTACTGGAAAATCTACATTCGGGGTTTGTCAAAGCAAGTGTGTGTGTGTTGACACTCATTTAACAAGTTTGAACTTGATTGGTTATTTCAGAACATATATGTTACCCAATGTCTTGAACTTTACCAACTTCTTAGTCTATGCTCTTGTGGCTTTAGGTCTTTTCAATTCTTCATTTTACTTAAAGACCCCAAAAAAGAAGGTAAGAGTTGTGTATCCTCTTCAAAGCCACTGAGTTCTTTAGGTCTGTCCACTCTTATACAACATGTAAATGTTAGTTAATATACTGAATTTCTGTATTGTGCTAACATTCTATCTTGTTTTTATGTTTTCTAAGCTAAGGAAGGCATACGGAAATGTCTACAGTGTGTACCTTGGCCCTCGTCCTGCTATTATTATCAATGGGTTACAAGCCATGAAGGAGGCTTTAGTCTCCAAAGCGATTGACTTTGCTGGACGACCCCAAGACCTTTATGTCAATGACACAACAAACAGAAAAGGTAAATTGATGCCAAGATCACGAGGACCACGGGTGTGCTGGATTCTATCCCAGCTGATTGAAAGAGCCCAATAATTGGGTTTCATATTGACCCAACTTCCGGGTTGGTTAAATTTTTAATCGAGCACTTTTGAGGGTGTAGCTGTCAGTGAAATAAAATCGAATCGAAAGATCATTTGAAGTGGCTTCAGTCTGTACCACACTCCTCCACTTTCTGCAACGAGGAAGTATGAGTGATCCAATCTTCAATTTAAATTTTTACTTGTTTCGAAATAAAAAAAAAAACTGTCATATCGCTTGACAATTTACACTGTATATTGTTTTTCATATTCTCTCCATTAACCACCTTTACATCTGTTGCAGGAGTCATTCTGGCTGACTATGGTTCTAGTTGGAAGGACCATCGGCGATTTGCTCTGATGACTTTGAGAAACTTTGGTCTTGGGAAGAATTCAATGGAGGAGAGGATTTTGGGAGAAACAGAATTCATCATGAATACACTGGAAAAGTGTGCTGGTATGTGGATCATCTATTTGTAATTTTTCTTTTGCTCAGTCTGTGTTGCAATGCTGGATTTTCTGTTAAATATTTAATGTCTTTGTACCATGAGTTTGCACTCATAATCTTTTATTGAAACCTTTCCTACAGGTAGTACCCTGAGTCCACAACTTATGTTCCATAATGCATCCTCTAACATCATCTGCCAGGTTCTGTTTGGTAAACGCTATGATTATGATGATGAGTTCATCAAGGTCATTGTTCGTTGTTTCACTGAGAATGCTAAGTTGGCCAATGGACCCTGGGCTATGGTGAGTCAAGAAAAATGTAAACACCCCCTTATGCCTAATTGTACTTGTTCAAAATCTAGCAAATACCAGAAGGAAATTCTTCCCATCTGCAGTGTTAGACTGCACTTTGCGCTCAACATAAAAATAGGGCTTCCAGTGTAACTAAAACATGTCTGCCATCTACTGGTGAATGATGAAATTACAACTTAAAATTACAGTCAACTCCTGTATATTTGCAGTTCAGCACTCGTGGATTTGCATGATCGCTGATTTGTTTTTCTGTTTCTTTTCTCAAATTGTTTTCCATGGACAATTTATGTATTCAATGCTTATCAGCATTTTTCTTTTTTTAAATTATTTTGGGTTTGTAAAAAATATGAATAATGCAAAAGATTTTTTTTTCTTGTGTTAATCATGTGGCCATTCAGAGTGCATGCCAGTCGCCCATTCCTGAAAAATGCTATTAATGGGTGATCCGCTGATACCCGAGCTCTCCAAATTCACTAGGCAAAAATAAACCCTTCACTTTGCACACACTATGAAGGACGCATTTTAATCAGTATGATTATGCACTTACACCAGTTGGTATAATTGGAGATTACCCATGATTATTTTCTCATTTATCCTTGCAGCTGTATGACTCCTTGCCGATGATTCGTAGTCTTCCATTGCCCTTCATGAAGGCTTTTGAAAATGTCAAGGTATGTTATATGGCTTTGTATTTAATTTTACAGATAAGGTTACACGATTCAGATTAAAGACAGACTTTAGAATTTCAACAGATCTCAACGTTATGCTGACAAATTCTGTAATGTCCTCGTTTTAGTAAAAATAAAATGATTGAGCGTTCTCCTCTTGTTCTTTAGAAATGTCAAAATCTTGCAAAGGAGTTGTTGGCTGAGCACAAGAGAACCAGAATCCCCAATGAACCACGCGACTTTATTGACTGCTATCTAGATGAAATGTTTAAGGTGGTCACAAATATTAACTGTAGTCGTTTTTAAATCCAGTATGTTTTTTTTTTTTAGATATATACTAAAACAATCATTTCTTTTTTTTTTTTCAGAGAAGTGGTGATGATGATTCCTCATTTTCAGAGGACCAGCTGTCAATGTACGCTCTAGATCTTCACTTTGCTGGGACAGACACCACTTCCAATACCCTGCTGACAGCTTTCCTTTATCTTATGACTCATCCAGACGTACAAGGTATGTTTGCTCCTAGTAATTGTTTTCTCCCTAGGTGATTTGTCTCCTGCTCTAGAAATTACAAGCAGTTGTTGCTGAGCTGAAAATGTACATTTATAGTTTATCTACAGAAGAAGCCCATAATGGAAAACTTTCCAATCCTCTAACTAAATACAGTCTGACTAACATATTCATCACCATCATCATTTTCTTCTACAAATACAATCAGATCGTATCGGTCAATCACAAATAACCCGAAACCCTTACTGTGTTACAATAAATAACATTTAACTTGTTTTATTTTTTTTATCCTTGAAAGACAGCAGGGCAAGATGGGTGCTTATCGTGTAGTAAAGTCTTGTTCGTGTGAATGATTGCGTGTCAATGATTGGCAGGTGATCAGCCACCTCTCACTCAGAAAAGATAAAAATCGCTATGTTTAAACGAGGCATCATTAGTTTATCTACAAAGACTTAGGCTTTGGAACCAGAGAGTCAATTCCCCCCCCCCCAAAAAAAAAGAAATTGCAGCTTTGCTGGAGAAATGCGGATGTCAAGGGGGACTTGAGCAAGGTCTCAGCTCAGTGGTGCATGCAGTATCTCATTGAATGTGTCTGTGTGATCTGCTTCCCAGTGTAGCGAATATGGGGTAATTAACAATCAAATTAATTAAATAAGTAACTAATTATTTATTAGTTAGTTAAATAATCAATTACTTGTTAGTGGTGGCGGAAAGCTATTGCCAGCAGTATAATTAACCGCTACTAGCAACATCATGTTGTTTGTATTCTTTATAGTTTAAGCCTTAAACTTTAAGGTTTATATCTACGGAAACCTGAAATCAGTTCTTATGTCCGAAGGCGGCCACAGTTAATAAAATGAAAATAAATTTAAAAAAACATAAATCAAACTTAGAGGTCCCTAACTTTAATTTAGACACACACACACACCACAATAATAATCAATGCCATTTAATAATGTGGACATTTATTGTTAAAATGTACATGGAAATCATACTAAGTACATTAAGAAAGAAAAGTATGGTAAAAAAATAAGAATATCATTGGATAGACAAGATTAACGATAAGAGCAGTTCAAAATCAGCCATCTGGTATGAACTGGTATTAATGTGCAAAAGGGTGAGAAAGTTGAAATCATTTTCCACAAATCTATGCACCAATATTTGTACACGGGTAGATTGCACTCACTGACTGTATTCTTGTCTGAAGCCGGAGGTAGTTTTGAAGTGTCTTTGCAGTAAGCCAGGCTACGTAGGAAGAAAAAGGTAAAAATAAAAATGGAAAATGAAAAGATTGTGAAACACTGACTTCGCACAGCATATGGTCATGGGGAGCTCTTGAGCAGTGTGATGGACAACTGGCTTTTGCAGTGTTTTTTCTTGGCTTGGTTTTAGGCCTGAAAAAGATTCTGGCACGCTGAGTCCACCATGGTGGAGTCGGCAGGAACCGACGTGAGCTCATGCTCACTGCCTTGGAAAGCAATGGGATGCATTGACCAGTGCTGGCACCTAGCCAAACAAAGAAACGAGGTTACCCAACCAAAGTGAGGTCACTTGGTACCTGAGTCTCATGCCAAGTTCAGCCGCGTCCATGTGCAGAACACCCGAGCCCCCATCCCAAAACGGGCCTGGGGAAGTGCAGAGCAGAAGAGAACTTCTAGGAGGGAGGTTGGGAACCCAGGAAGACAAGAGAGCGTGAGGAGGGAATGTTGGCTTATAAATACAGGGAACTTGGCTTGCCTCCCACTCAGGGATAGGTTGAAGGCCTATTATCCAATCCAGCCATTTGAACAGGAAAAGTTAAGTTTACCCAGTCACAAAGTTGAAATTTGCAATTATACTTTGTGTATAAACTAGCTTTGAAATCTAATCAAGCAATCCACCATGAGTACAACTGAAAAACATTACACATTCCTAAAATATACCTCATATTCCAATAATTCATTAATTAATAGATCACTGTGCAGAACATAATCAGATATGAATACAAAAAAATTAAACACGGAAATGCACTCTCTCTAGGTTCTCAAAATTGCATACACATGCGGTTTCTCAGTTTGTCTTTACTAGGTGATCAATGAATTCAGTATCTTGCATGATCCATGAGTGAGGTTTGAATGTGAAGGCGATTGTTGCTACACTAGTGTGGTGTGTAACTCCTTGATGTATTAAAATGATAAAATGATGTATTATTTGATAAAATAAGGGACTAAAACATTAATTGATGGATAAACCTTGTTTACACATAAACATAAATCTCCACATACACACATACCAAAAAAAATCAGATATTGTATTTCACACATTCATGTTATTTCATATGGAATTAAAGTTAGATTTCCTCTCACACTCTTTTTTTCTCCTGTATTTGTTAGAGCGTTGCCAACAGGAGATTGATGAAGTGTTGAACGGAGAGGATAAAGTGTGTTTTGATGACCGAAACAAAATGCCATACGTGCAGGTACATCAGTATTTTATACTGTATGATGTAAATGATTTGAAATTAAATGTATTCCATGTTAAATTATGATAATAGCATGTTGGCTTTTACAAGACACCTAAAGCAAGATATTATTGATAATTTCAAAATTAAAAAAAATACTTCTTCATCTATTCATTTATTTATTTTTGTATTTATTTATTCATTCATTCATTTATTTGTTTATTACAGGCTGTAATCCATGAAATTCAGAGAATTGCAAACACTGTGCCACTGAGTGTGTTTCACTGTACAACAAAAAACACAGAGTTGATGGGATATTCAATTCCTAAGGTAAGAGACAGGACAACACAAATGTTTGCTGGGCTTCATTGATGTAGACCTAAACTTTGGGTGAATTGTTGACAAATAGGGGAAATAGAGTATCTTGACGCACCATGTTTCTTTTCACGTGTTTGGTCATAAGATGGTCAATCGAATGTACAACAAAATGACAGTGATATTGAGCATAGTGGCAGCCTGGAAGGGAAAAAAGAACAGCCTGTGGCAAGTACATCAGTTAAAGAAATAGATATTGTAGAAGTGCAGCAATTAATCGATAACCAAGCCATGATGTGTAATAATTTTCATAATCGATTAATTATTTACAGACCTTGTTTTTCAGTTCAAAATTGTCCATATTCTTGGAATTTCAGTCTATCAAAAGCAAATATTCTAAAATCATTAATAATTATTGGTTAAATAGTCCTCCATGAAAGTAGACATTGTGCATGAGT
This sequence comes from Syngnathus floridae, assembly GCF_059516105.1. NCBI lineage: Eukaryota > Metazoa > Chordata > Actinopteri > Syngnathiformes > Syngnathidae > Syngnathus > Syngnathus floridae. The sequence continues at coordinate 12,768,896 of NC_142418.1, forward strand.
GCGTGTGTGCATGTGTGACTTCTTCTGTCAACAATTTGACCAATTTTTGACATGTAATGAACCAAACAAGTAATAAGTATTTTATGTTTGTGTATTTTAAATAACTTGTTATTTTTTAATGAAACAGTATATTATCTTTGCTCAAAAGCTGTTGTTTTGTGTAACTCAATCGATGAACAGAAAACAATATCAAAACAATATCTATTACTTTCATGGCTTGGCTTGGCAAAAATAAAAAAACAAAAAGCTGTTATTTACTCTTACTATGCAATAATTCTTAAATTATTTTGATGTAACTTTGACTCGTGGTAAATCTTATTGTATCTATCTTGCAATTTTCTATACTAAATTGTCTTCACATCATTTGGTTTCTTTGGCTCTCCAGGGTACAATGATCATCCCAAATTTGACCTCGGTGCTGCATGAGGAAGGCCAGTGGAAATCCCCTCATAAATTCAACCCAGAAAACTTCCTCAATGACCAGGGCGAGTTTGTCAAGCCAGAGGCTTTTATGCCTTTTTCTGCAGGTTTGTATAGGAACATATTTTACAAGTTGAAACCGCAGCGAATGATTTCTCCAACATTTCTTATACAGGTCCTCGCATGTGTCTCGGTGAAGGTTTGGCCCGTATGGAACTCTTCCTCATCACGGTGACTATGCTGAAAAAATTCAAGTTCATCTGGCCTGAAGATGCAGGAGAGCCAGACTTCACCCCGGTCTATGGGGTCACTCTCACTCCCAAACCTTATCGTATGAAGATACAACTCAGAACAATGCATGAAAGCTGAGTGAAAATTAAATGAGACTAACTATTATACCATTATTTACTCATGAGGTATAGGTAGCTGGTATAACCTGGCACGATGCATATCTAAAATTTGTTTCTTCTTTTTCTTTTCTTTTTTTCCTTTTTACAAACACCATTAAGTGAAAGACTGAGCCTGTTTTAAATGTGGCACTAATAGGCCATTTGAAGCAGTTTGTGATAATGTCACCTAAATGTACCAAAACGCACACACACACGCACACACACACTCTTTTGTCACTTGACCGGCAGGCATCTGATGGAACTGTTGGTCAAATTTGCTCTTATACGTACATTTCTGTGTTATCGCAACTCTTTAAAAGTTGATTTGATAATAGTTATAAAAAAATATTATTCTCTTCAAACCTAAAAAGACAACTTTTGTAGTAAACCAAATCCCAAAAGGGTTTATGTTGAGTATAACCAAAGCAGATCACTCAATCCTTGAATTCCCCTCTTGGACAGTTCCATAATAAAGAGAAAATCCTTAACACCTTAAAAGGAAGCTCTGTTATTTTTTTATTATTTTAAAAATAACCTGCGTGCGTCATTTTTTTTTGTGTAGAATGATAGTGCAGTCTTTGTAAGGTATTGTTGTACGTGTGTGTGTGCACCCGCACGTGTGTGTGTGCATGGCTGCGTGCACGTGCGCATGTGTGTGTTAGGGGATGGGTTTGAATGGTGCTGACAAAGACCTTCTGTGATGACATTCAGTTGAATGATGGTGGGGCAGAGAGAGCAGAGAGAGGGCAGAAAAAATTGGCCAACACTCTTACTGAGAGATTAATACAGATATTTCTAAGATATTTCCCAAACTAGTCAAGGACCGTAAAGGTAAATACAAACCTGGACATGACGTAAACAAGCTCAGCATGGAATCAAACCGACTGCGGCAAACTTGAGAATATCAGTAACGGATTTCCACAAGTGGATTTCTCCAAAATGAAATAGTGTCAGAGGGAACTGGCACACATACACTCGTATACAGGCCTTCCTCACTCTTACACACATCTGATTTCCTCAAGTCAGCATGCAGGAGTCTCCAGGTGCCTTGGGTGTAGATGGCAACTACACCAGCAATGTTCCAGCTTTTCTCACCAAACTGTGGACTCTAGTGGAGGATCCCGATACCAACCACCTAATCTGCTGGAGTGCTGTGAGTAACCTCAAATCATCCACTGGACACTTGTAAACAAGGGACCAGTGTGCTGCTGTGTTCATCTAAAGTACAGTAATGGTTTTTGACACACAAGTTACCCATGAAACAACAAAATACTTAAGCTGTAATGTGGATGTGTGGACCATCCTAATTAATAGCAAAATCGAAAATGTACACGTTAGCTATATGTCAGTGTGTTCATTAATTAAGAAATAAAAGAATTATAATAAAAAAAAGATTATTCCGTATTCTGAGGATTTCCACAATGTTAGCCTAAAATATAAAGTCAGAAATTTAAAACCATAATGATAATGCTATGTTGTAGTAGTTATCGGGTAGGCTACCTTGATTACTCTTGATCTTTCTGGCTAATTTTCAGGATGGAAAATTAAGTCAGTAGTCCTAACTATATTTTTCTCCGTTTGCTCACTCTGGACACTGCATACAGTACCACTACTAAGTCAAAACTATATTCACTGGTGTCAGGACAAATGCTCATACCTCCAAAATAATCTTTTTTTCTGGACAAAAATGACGTTTGTTCAACCATTAACATCACGTCGTCAAATAGAATAATCCATTTCCAAGTGAGTAATTTGCAAAAATAACACACACGTGGACTGACTTGACAAACGCTATATATTTGTGGGAAATATAACGCCAGCAAATATGAGAAAGTGAAAACCAAGGTTTAGTTAAGACAGTACCACACACAAAAACAAATAAACAAAAAATAAACGTGGACAACAACTGGTCATGTATGCTGTCTGTCATCATTGCCATTGTAGCTGCATATTCATGAGCAAACCATTTTTGCTTGACTCACAAACACTACACTGTACAAAATACTATACAATATGCTACTTGCAGTGTTTGTCTGCTCCGTGTCTTGAGGACAAGCAATTTTGTCTTTTTGATGAGCGAAATGTCTCTGTGGTCAAGAGAGCTGCCTCACATTCATGCGATCCAGTTTCCTCTGGCATCCCAACAACGTTATGTTGACTTAAGACTTTAATCGCCTATCGATGTGAATGTATGGCTACTCTGTGAGCAACTGATGGCCAGACTCTCACAATATTTGGTAGATCATCTGACTACATTGGACGTATGACTCATGGCAAATGATTTGATTGAGTGATTTATAATTAGAGCAAGATTTCTTAAAACAGCCAGGATTAATGACTGTATTTGTCTGTTTTAGACTGGGACCAGTTTCCATGTGTTTGACCAGGGTCGCTTTGCCAAAGAAGTTCTACCAAAGTACTTTAAACACAATAACATGGCAAGCTTTGTCCGACAGCTCAATATGTGTGAGTCTTTTTTTTTATTATCATTTCATCTTTTTCCCCTGTTTTCCTTCTAATGCATTTCTATTTTGCATGATCTAGACGGCTTCCGAAAAGTTGTAAATATTGAGCAAAGTGGTCTGGTTAAACCTGAGCGAGATGATACAGAGTTCCAACATTTGTACTTCCTCCAGGGACATGAACATATGCTGGAGCACATCAAGAGGAAGGTATTGTATGGACACAGAATAAAGAATACTGCGCCAAAACAAACATCATGTCACAAAATAACCATGCGTGCAGGTATCAATAGTGAAGAGCGAAGAAACCAAAGTTCGTCAAGAGGACCTCAGTAAACTGCTTTATGAAGTTCAGCTATTAAGAACACAGCAGGACAACATGGAGTGTCAGATGCAGGACATGAAGCAGTGAGTAGGGTCCAAAAAATCCATATACTGTCCATCCAGCTGTTGAAAATATACATGCTTGGAAAAACCATGTTAGCCATGTTGCGTGGTTGCAACATGTACATGAACAGAGCCCACTATTGTTGTTCAATTGCTGCTGTGTGTTCTTTGTGTGCTGCTGTTTCTTTGTACTCAGCATTGTTTGTTAATGAGAGCAGAGAATGTTCACCTGCTCACCTGACTGGCGCATGCACACACACACAAGCACACACACGCACACACAGTGACCACATTGATAAAGACACATGTATGTGACAATGGTCTAAATTATCTTACTTTTCATGAATCATAATTCTGAGCGATTGACAGTAACGTTAAGCAGAATGAAATAATTTGCCCATTGCATAACAAAGTGATTATTTCATAGTGCTCTATTTGGATGGTGTTAAAACAATCTGATCACTGGAGACATGCCCATGCCACAAAAGTGTTAATAATTTGCAGGGTACAAATAATTATTTCTTAAACAAATAGTAATGATACTCCAGCTTTGTCTCTCTCTGTATCAAATCATCATTTGTTTTTCTTGTACTAACTGAAACAAATACTAAATATGTCCCCTTCAGCTTGTAATCATATCTTTTTCCTGTCCTATTTTCAGGCAGAATGAAGTTCTGTGGAGAGAGGTGGTCTCACTGAGACAGAACCACACACAGCAACAAAAGGTCATGAACAAGGTCAGTCCATATGATCTAAAGAATGGGACTGTTGATGATGTCAGTGTGATGACTAAATATGCTTGACTGACTATTGTACCAATATTGTTTAGCCACATAGCAGATGTGTGTAAATAGCTCAATTCACTTCATGCTGTTTTTAAAAATTGCTTCCAGATGCCTTCATCAACAACAAATTGCACACATTATATCCATCAGAAAATTTTACATTTTTGTCTTCACCATTCAGATGGTCTTTCATTAAACATGATCGGAAATATATATTGAAATAAAGGCCACATACTTTTTCCTCAATATCAATAGCTGTTATTGATGAACTTTTAGTGAAATATCACTAAGACGTACTGCAATTATTTGTCGTTCATTTTAGTCAATGTAGATATGCAAACGTATGCATTAATTGTAACTTTTCCACAAATCCTTTGCTTATATAAATGATGTATTGTATTGTATTGTATTGTATTGTATTGTATTGTAATGTATTGTGTTGTGTTGTGTTGTGTTGTATTGTATTGTATTGTATTGTATTGTATTGTATTGTATTGTATTGTATTGTATTGTATTGTATTGTATTGTATTGTATTGTATTGTATTGTATTGTATTGTATTGTATTGTATTGTATTAGCCAACTCAACTACATCCACTATGTTAACTAAATATGTACGTATAGGCGAACAGACCTTCTTAAGTAAAGATATCGAAATGTAATATTCTTTGTCCGTGTGCGTGCGTGCGTGCGTGCGTGTACGTGTGCACTTATGTTTGAGAGAGAAAGGTGAGAGGGAGTTGCTGATTCATGCTGTGCCTTTTCTCTCTTTGCCAGCTAATTCAGTTTCTGTTCAGCCAGATGCAGTCCAACACACCCGGCACTGTTAGCTTGAAGAGAAAGCTGTGAGTATGAACACACACAAAACACACACACGGAGTTCCTATCAACAAAATTTAGACAAACGGGGCCACAGTGGGGCAGTGGGAAGGGCTGGCTCAGCTGACAAACTGAACCATCAAGCTGTGTGAATGGCGACAAGTGCTGAATCAGTTACACGCACACACACACACATGCACACACACACGTGCACACAGATGGAAGGCAGACCTGAGTGCATGACCCTGCTAGAGCCAATGTAAAATGCTGGTTCAGCCTTGCGGTGGGAAAGGCACGTTCTCACACAAAGGTGGCAAGAGAACAGACATTTCAGGGTCAGCATGCTGCCTGGCAAAGCTGCAGTGATGGCTCATGCTTTACCATGAGTTGACATAATCAGTTGAGTGATCATGCTTGAATCCGATGACTAAATATGTTTTACAAGGTAAAACTATATATAGCACATAATTTTTTATTTCCCCAATATATTCTCTAACGCTCTGACCGTATTGAAAACATACCAATCGTCAAGCCTTTCATTGTTCACTCAATAGGTATTGACAGCATAGTGAAACTGCTCGGACACAAACATTTAACATTAAAACCTCATTATCTGCTCAGGCCATTGATGTTGGATGATGGCTCTCTTAGCCCACCTGCGTCCAAGTTCAGCCATATTAACCCAATGGAGCCAGTGCATGAGCCCTTCTACATCCAGTCGGTGAGAGAATGTTCACAGCTTCAATTTTATGCAGCTGCCTTATACTCATTCACTGAGGTCTTACAGTCATGCATAGAATCAATGCGCTGGGATAAATAGCAACTTCTATAGCAAGATAGATAGATAGATAGATAGATAGATAGATAGATAGATAGATAGATAGATAGATAGATAGATAGATAGATAGATAGATAGATAGATAGATAGATAGATAGATAGATAGATAGATAGATAGATAGATAGATAGATAGATAGATAGATAGATAGATAGATAGATAGATAGATAGATAGATAGATAGATAGATAGATAGATAGATAGATAGATAGATAGATAGATAGATAGATAGATAGATAGATAGATAGATAGATAGATAGATAGATAGATAGATAGATAGATAGAAAATTGCTTGTCCCACCTCCTCTGTATTCTGTTATGTAATCCATATCAACACTAGATGGAAGCAGTGCTTAGTTAGAGATGCAAATACCATCACCATCCTCTCATCTGTGATTTCTACTCAAAGTTTCTTACATTTGCCCTGAGTTTTTAGGGATGGGTGGTTTGGACCAGGGGATGTCATTGATCTCTGTGAACCGTGGCCTTAGACACACTTCGAGGCCCCTTTTGATTAAGGATACTATACTTTGAATAAACTTGACTTGACCGCTCTTCTTTCACAGCCATCCAGTGATACTGCTTCATGTTCCACCACTGGGCTAGCAGGTGGACCGATCATATCGGATGTAACAGATATATCTCAAGCAAGCATGCCTCTACAGATGCAGTCTGATGAGACCAGGTAGGTAAAGTCGGTAGAAAAAGCAGTACATTTTTCAACGCCTGTCATCGTACTCACATGGCTGACACAATTCCCACAAATCTAGACAAGAGCTGTTTGAATCTGCTTTAAAGAAGTGACAGATGTGATTTAAGACAAAACTTGAAGGATGATTGTAGGACTAGTCTGAAGCATTCAATGTGAGCTTTATTTTATCCCCAAAAGCAGATATGTTTAATATATGATATGTACAATATATATATTTGTGCCCACAAGCGTTGTTTAAGGGGAAGTCAACCCCTAAATATTCTTATATGTTGTATGTGCCCCCACTAGTCTGAACACAGCATTTTGATTAATATTGCATTTGTGGAATATGAGTTAACCAGCAAAATTCACCCATTTTTATCTCTTATGGGGTGGCCGTTTTTCCACTTGCGTGAACTAAAAATGGCATCACATTTGCCAGGTCTCAGGTCACCAGATTTCTGAAACTGAGCAAAATGTCCTCCCCCTGCGATTGATAAAAATATGTGGATTTTGCCTGTTTAATTCATATTCCACAAATGAAACATTAGTCAGAACACTGTGTTTTGACTAGTTGGGCTGCACACATGATATTATTTAAAAAAAGACAATTTTGGAATGGATTTCCCCTTTAACAAGCTCAATGAGTGATCAAAGTTTGCTTTGAGACAGTCAATAGAATAGGATAGAATAGATCTTTATTGTCATTTTCACATGTACAACGAAATTAAAAGTGCCAGCCGATCAGTGCATCTGCTAAAATTAAAAAAAAATTAAAAATACAAGCTAAAAGTCTATACAAACTAAAAACCACACAAAAGAACATACACAAACAAGTGACATGTAATTGCACACCCCCATATTTTTGTCAATAAAAAAAAAAAAACATATTGCACAGTTAAACTGTAGACATGTAAATATAAACATGTAGATTACGGCTGTTTTTCTGCTCCTTAAAGCAGATCTTTTTTTTTTTAGCGGCATTTAGTGTGACTACCGCTGTAGGGTAAAAACATATGGAGTCATATGAGAACATCAGCAGAAGCTATGGAGAATGTTCTGCTTGATATTAGCATCCTCCGGAATAACAGGTTTTGCAGTGGTTTCGTTTATGATTGATTAAAATGCTCTCATGAGGTTTTATTTCCAAGACTTTAAGGATCTGTTGTGATACTTGTGCGTTACGCACATTCTCATGGACGTAGCAACTAATTTATGGGTAATTGTCCCATTTAATTAAGTCATAGGGAAAAGTGCCTGATGCTGATCAAAGAAGAGCCTGTGAGTCCAGGAGTGAGAGCAGGAGTGAAAGGTGGCGGTGTTGCTGGAGGAGACACCCTGGCGTTGAACTCCGCTTGTGAAGTGTGCACCTCAGAACCTCCCGTCCTTCCTGTTGCAATGGTGCAGTCTGTCTTAGAGGGGAGAGGATCATCTGCCTCAGTGACAGAAAGGAGGAATAAGAGAGCTGCTATTGAAAGGTAAGCACTCACGTTATGTTTAAGCGGTGACAACTTGTCACTGAGTCTATTTGTGTCTGCAGAGTGGAGTGTGGTTCTGATGCAGTGGAAAATATGGAGATGAGCCTGGAGGAGTTGCAGCAGCTGATACTCAGGAGCCATCAACAGAGTAACATGGATGTAAGCATTCACACGCATGCACGCAAACCACATGCGTGCATAAGTGGATAAAAAGACTACACAACCCTGTTCAAAGACCAGTTTTTGTGATAATATGAAATGAGACTATGATAAATTATTTCAGAATGTTTTCCATCTTTAATGTGACCTATAACTTGTGCAACTCATTTTTTGTAATCTTTTACAGAGGGGAGTTAGAAATAAACAACTGACATAAGTCCGCACACCCTTATACAACTAGGATATGATTGTGTTCTGCAATTCCAATAAACGTGATTCGGATTTTAATGATTACGATTTGCGGCGAAAAGCACAAATTGGCATTTGCCAAAATCCCAAATGCGGTAACCTAGACAAAAATACAGCTCTTTGTGGCTCTTTTCAGGTTTGTTGTTATTTTCCCAGGTATCTTATGCCCGCATTCCTTTGCTTCAACTAAAATCAAACTTGTATTTTTATTTTTTTTCTCCACTTTAACGTAGCAAATTTGTCCATACATCTCATCTTTCTTTCCTGCACAAAGCATAGCCATTAATGGTTTACTTTTATGCAGTGGTGATTTTTCCATGACTGGCATCTCGCCACCAAGAGTTACCACCTAGCATTATCGGTCCTGTCACTATTCCCTGCACTACGAGCCCAACATGTTGCCCCTGCTTTTGTCTCTTTTGCAGCCTTTCAGTGTAAACCTCCCTCTGACTGAATGGAGCTTTAATGAGATGGAGTCCAATCTCAAATCAGTAAGTTACTCAATGTAAATTTTGTGAGTCTTTAGACCTCTAGAATATTTTTCTGTTCTCTCTTTTTACTATTCCATGGACTTACCAAATTCTGCTTTTCCTGTCTGATTGAGCATTCAAATTGCTCACATTGAGGTGCATATGTCTTATACTTGACAGTATGTGTTCCAAAATCAAGAACCTGACGCTTTTCCAGCATCCACTTGTGAGAAACAGTGATTAGTTTGTGCAGTGAGTGGCCCTTTTTGAAATAGAAGGTAATAAAGTTGACAAACTAATCATTGAGATGTGCTTGTGTGTGTGTTTATGGACTACATATTGGAAAACAGCTAACAAACCAGAAATGGACTATCTCGGTTCAATCAACAGCAACAAAACACGACAAAATCGTTTTAATTTTAACAACTGAAGTGACAAGTATTTTCAGTCAAATCTATTGCCTTTCTTTGTCTGGTCCTAATAATTATACTTTTCTCTACAGGCCACAGACACATCTTACCGTGCATGAATTTGATCCTAGAAGCTGGCCAGGTTATTTATTTTATTTGCCTTTTTTGTATGCATAAGTATTCTTATGAAATGCAGAAATGATCATATTTGTACAAATAATGTCTTTTTTCTTTAATGGATTGCTCCAAGAATATCAAGACCCTATTACCAGCAAGATGCACACAGTGCATGCTTGGCTTGAGCACTTTAGTCTTTCTGTGAGAGAGGATTCCTACATATGGGTACAGAAGTAACTTATTATTTTCGAATCATATTATTGCAAATGCACACAAGTGAAACAAAATATTGTGATTACCTGAATGTGTGCAAAACATGGATTGAGACCGTCATTATATATTTTGTTCTGTCTGATTTTTGGGGGTTCTGGAAAAAAAGTGTAGACACAATCAGAAGCATTTTTGTGTGTTAATCTTAAGGCAAGTTGTCCTTCATGAAATAGAAGATTCATCAGTCAACATATGGAATCAAGCCACTCTAAACTTCATTCAGAAACCATTTTAAGTATCAGTTGGACATATTGCAAGAGGTTTAATATCTAACCTATGTACTTTAGGTCAGACACGTAACTAGGGTTATTTCGTCTAACTAAATGTATGGTTTCAAGGACAACAAATGATAGACTTTTCAACTTGACTGAACCAACCACACCACTGCATTTTTGCACAAACTCCATACTACAGTTATGGTTAAATAGTTTGTTCTTTGTTAATTGATGGCATTCTAAACATGCTGGTTTAAAGTAGACATGGATCATCTTAAGAACCAACCAGCCAACCAACCAACCAACCAACCAACCAACCAACCAACCAACCAACCAACCAACCAACCAACCAACCAACCAACAAAAAAACAAACAAACAAACAAATAAGCTACTAACTGACTGACTGACTGACTGACTGACTGACTGACTGACTGACTGACTGACTGACTGACTGACTGACTGACTGACTGACTGACTGACTGACTGACTGACTGACTGACTGACTGACTAACTGGCTAACTAAGACACTGCCTTTCCTCGCTTCCAAATTTCCTCTTGTGTTGACTGACTAAGACACTGCCTTTCCTCGTTTCCAAATTTCCTCTTGTGTTTTAATGTGGGTTCAGTGAGGTGGTTTCTTGAGCATTTCATTTCATCATTTATGCATCTATAAATTGAAGAAGTGTAGAATTATTCTTTGGAAAAAAATATCCCAATGAACTCATACTGTATGTTATGTCATTCTTTTTAAAACACTGACACTGCATATTTTCTAGCTTTACTTTTAGTGCTAGTATACTTGGGGAGACTTTCTTTAAAAAATATGATTTGTGCAATACTGTACAGAATACAATATGTGGATGACCATAGGAATGTCGTAAAGAGCAACTGTGAGTGGTGAGGTGGAAGACACCAAAGTAAAATGCACAGCAGAAGGAGAATGCTTGTCCAAAAACTTTCAAGGCAGGCGTAACATGACTGAGAGAAGGATTTCATTCGGCTTACTGTTGGGAATGAGAATCAGGGCATTAATTGACTTGGAAATTTAGCTGATCGAACTTTTACTCTGTTGCATTCTATTATTATAACCCTTATAATTGAACGTGGTTCGTTTGCTTCCATTTGAACTTGATGCGAGTCAAATGGAAACACGCGGAAGATGCCGAATTAGCCCAAACAAGCAAGAACAAAAAAATAATAATATGCCTTCTGATGTTTTAGCATGTTAACTTTGGTGTATAACATGAGGAATTGCACTAAAAATACAGTTGTATATTTGAAAGTGTACAGGCACAGCACATTTAAGACATGCATTTATTTTCCTGTTCCTCACAACAATTCGATTGTTTTTCAGGAGTGACTACACACATTCAGCTGCTGTTGTGTTCTTTATTTATCCTATTTTAATTTTTAATCATTTGCACTGGACATGAATGGATGTGTGTTAAGGCATGCTACTAAGTATTAGTCGCAAACAAGTGAAAATATGACTGCTGTAAAAGAAAGAGCCCGATATACCCAAAAAGCATTCTTACACTATGGACAGAAAATAGAATTGAATGTGTCATCTCTTGCTATCAATGGCCTTGGAACATTTTAAAATAAACTTTTCACCAAAATATTTTGACTACCATGAAACAGATATGAGGTGTTTCAATGCTTTTAAAGTGGGCCATCATCATCTGCAAATGTTAATGTGTTAAATGGCTTTCATAAAAAGACTAAAGTGCAATATTACACAGGGTCAATTGAACTGGATATGTATTTCACATGTGAACAAAATATTAATAAATAAAAGAAAAGGAATATTGAAATGAGAAATTTTCATGGCATTGGTGTTTTTTTATTATTTTTTTAATTATTTTTATCCATCCAGCCATCTATCCATCCATCCAAACCAGCCATCCAAAACTTCTCTCTCCCCTGCCACTTCGTGCAGCACATCCCAAGGGATCCCAAGGCCTTTCCAGGCCACCTGAGAGACATGGTCTCTCGAGCGTGTCCTGGGTCATCCTGTTGGTAGGACATACCCGGAACCCCTCCGCGGGGAGGCGTCTAGGAGGCATCCTAAAGAGATGCCCGAGCCACCTCATCTGGCTCCTCTCAATGTAGAGGACCAGCAGTTTGACTCCGTGTCCCCTCGAGGATGCCTGATCTTCTCACCCCATATCTAATGGGCTGGAGGTATGAGTTGGAGCTCTTTCTGACAGGGGATTCTGCCAGAAAACCTTCACAACACGTTTGTGTCTGCCAGGTCGGACAGGCATCTTACCCCAGCTTCGGAGCCAACAACTCCGCCCCTCTCTTCACCCGAGTGTCCCAAACATGCAGCCGCAACTCCGATGATCCCTTATGCTTGAACATGGTGTTCATTATGGACGATCCATATCGAGCACAGATATCCAATAGTGTTAGCACCACTCAGGTTCTGATCAGGGGGGTAGTTTACCTCCCAAACCACCAGAGGGACTCTTATGCCTATGGCACAGGGAAGCTATAAAACACGCTGTGAATTTGAACACCAGCGGGATTGACAGGAAGTAAGCAGTTTTCCACTGTGTCAATGCCTTGGAGCTATTTGTGTTACAGTGAGAGCCATACGTGGTTGTTTTGGTTACTTTTATGCTGTTATTTGCCGTGTTTCATTTGGAAAATAAACCTGCACGTCTTTTTTCTTGACCTACACCAACCGAACTCTACGTCTGCTTACGCTGTCAAGTGCAAAGGCACAAGTCCTAACTCCGTTCATTAGCCCCGAGAAGCGACTATATAGGGTACAATTACTTCAGGATCTACAAGCCATGCTTTGTTTGACCCCTCACCAAGGACCCTTTTGCCATCGGTGATCCTGCCAGCGGCATAAAGCCCAAGGCAACTTGGCTCCTAGGATCATTAGGGCACACAAACCCCTCCACAACGATAAGTTGACGGATCATAGAGGGGATATATTTTTAGCGTCTTCATTTCATGCATAATGTTTGTATATGACCTTTAGAAAAATCCCGTGTGGGTTTTGCATGTTTTTTTCCTTGTTCAGTGTATGGGTTTTCTGCAAGTACTCCAGTTTGTTGCCAAATTTCATAAACTTGCCAGGTAACTAAAGATCAAAATTCTAAATTGCCCCCGGGGTTTGTATTTATCGATTTATATTTATTTCCAGCCACACAAGCGAGTCATCTGCCAATCATCATATTTCTCCAACATAAAAAAATAAGAGGAGGCAAAAGAAACGTGTGTTCATATTTTATTGCCCAGATATTTTAAAGTTCAAAAGAGGGTACACCAGTACACTCATTGACAGTCTTCAGCAGAAACCGCTGTGCCTGAAACATTTTGTTTGAAATGTGGGTTGGCTTATTCTCACAAAGCAATACAAAAAAAACCCGATCATTTTACATAGGCAGATTTTTTTACTATTTTGTCTGTCATGACAATGACAACTTTGAACAAATTTCAAAGATATCCATCCTTTTCCTCTTATGTTTGTAGAAAAAAATATGTGTTGGATCTGGTAGTGGCCATTATGATGTGACTGTTGCAGCAAACCTCTGCAATTTTTATGGAAAATAAAAAAACTTTTTATAGACCTCCAAGGGATGTGAAGATGCAAACCAGCCGGCTGTGAAATCAGTTATTGACGTCAAACTACTGTGAGGCTTTGAAACAGTGACATTTTTAGTCTCCTAAAATGGGCATGCAATAAATGCCATTCTTTGTTTTGGGACATCTCACATTGCTAAACCTTTAATCCATGTGTTCTTTGATGGCTTCAATAGTTAGTTAAATGTTGTTTATTCAGTTTGTTTGTATGTTTTTAAGTATCCACTCATTCCCCTCTATTTTCCAGCATTCCTAGTTGCATGGGTATAAAACCTCATGTGATCTACAGTAGGGGGCGATAATTTGAGCATAGAGTCAAGTTGAACCACGCCTTGTTTGTATGAAACCACCAAAAATTTAGTACGTGACTGAATGCTTAGGGCAGTGGTGTCAAACTCATTTTTTTTGCGGGCCGCATTGTAGTCATAGCTTCTTTCGGAGGGCCATTATGACTGTCAACCCAAATAAATGTATGAGCACCTCATATTATAAACAGTAAAAGCTACAAAGCAAACTGACAAATAACTCGTTTTCAAATCAGATGAGTAAAAACTGGTCAAATATTAAAAAAAAAAACATATAGTTAAAAATGAAGACAATTTGCAATTCTAGTCAAGGCACACGAATTTGATGCACAATTTGTCTTCGCGGGCCACATAAAATGATGTGGCGGGCCGTATCTGGCCCCCGGGCCTTGAGTTTGACACCTGTGATTTAGGGGAAAGACTATATTGTATGAACTGTGAATGTAAGATCCACATGGCAAAAGGCATCAGACTAAAAAACTCATTCATTAAAGTAAATTCACTGTACAGTGTCAAAATGTTCACGATGAAATCACGATGTGCAAACACCAAAGTAGTTTGAAAATTGTTTTATACACAAGTCAGTATAGTTAAGAGCATAATTGTGCGCATAAGTGTGTGGATGATGGATCTAGGAATAAACTTTTCAAAAGCTATTTACATTTAACATTATCATTATTATAATTATCCATCCATCCATTATCTGTACCGCTTGTCCCCACGGGGGTCACGGGCGTGCTGGAGCCTATCCCAGCTGTCATCAGGCAGTGGGCGGGGGACACCCTGAACTGGTTGCCAGCCAACCGCAGGGCACGCAGAGACGAAAAATAATACGCACTCGCACCTATGGGTAATTTGGAGTGCTCAATCGACCTACCAAGCATGGTTTTGGGAGGAAATCGGAGGACACCCACGTAGGTACAAGAACATGCAAACTCCACACAGGGAGGACAGGAGGTGGTATTGAACCCACACTCTCCGAACTGCGAGGCGGACGTGCAAACCAGTGCGACACCGAGCCGCACTCCATCCTATTCATATCTTGAAAAATTGTTTTTCAACATTGAGCCATTTTTTCACGGAAAAAAAAAAAACTCAAGGCACACCACTTATTGATTCCCCAAAAGTGGATATAGAGATTACTTGTGTACCTTCTCTCATCAAGTGGAAGACCATTTGATGGTTTTGCCTGTTACTGAAATTTATTTTATACAGTCTATATTTTGGGTAAAATATAAAATGTCCCTCTGCGCTTCCGGTGTTTTCTCAAGGCAAACTGGTTGTGTATGATTTGCCTATATGTGTTTTGGATGGCAACGCTGTTTAAACTACATAAATGCGCCACTAAGCCGCGCCAACGAGAACCTCTGCTGCCCCTTCCTTCCATGCTTCCAATTCCGCCCCCCTTATGACGTTTGCAACCTGCAAGTCAACGAATGAAGTAATGAAGCATTGACAGAGCCCCTACGGGAGATACCGGGAGGCTGTCGCTTTGCACACAGTCAGAGTCCCTGTCACCAGAGGACCGGAACGGAGGAAGGTCGACGCGAACAATGCGAGCTACCCAGTAACGGAGTGGAGACGAACAGAACCAGACGTGTTCTAAAAGTGAGAAAACACCCCCCCTCCTCAAAAAAAAAAAAAGACAGACGGACGGACAAGCGGATCCATTGCAGCCCACGTTTGGAAGCCTAATAGGTGCGGAGGCTGCGTACTGTTGTTCCGTGGAGCAAAACGAGTGGAGCCGAGTTTAAATGTTCTAACGGTCCCACCGCCGCTTTGAGAGCACTTGAGAGAGGAAGTGAGAGAACGACAGCGGGATCGCAAAACCGGGAATTGCAACCAGTTTGAAGCCTTTTTTGAAGTGCATTTGTTTCCGTGGGTGCAGTTACTGGTAACGCTATCAAGCTGTGTTCTTTAGCCATGGGATGTACTTTGAGCGCAGAGGAGAGGGCTGCTCTAGACCGGAGCAAAGCCATCGAGAAGAACCTCAAGGAAGACGGGCTCACCGCGGCCAAAGATGTCAAGCTGTTGCTGCTCGGTAAGAGAACCACTGCGCCGGGGGCTTCTGCAGAACTACGACGCGCGGGTGGGCGTCATTAAAGATTCAGAAGCGATAGAGTATTCAAATCCAAATCCATTTTAATATAGTCCAACTAAAAGGGAAATGAAGAACTGCATCGAGTTGATCGTGAGTGCATCTGAACACACCCTAATTTGATATCACATCACACATCCATGCAGATATAGGTATGTGAGGATGGGGGTCCCACAGCGTCTCTTTAGATTGTAGATTGAATCATTGATTAGTGTCTTAATTATTCATGGCGGCCAGGTTCATGGGGATGAAAAGGATGTTTGGGAGGAATGGGTGCGTCCTCCTTCTGCCATCTCCACCCAGCTTTTTCAGTGAAGAGGATCATTCTCTTCCTCTCTCACTGGCTCTCTCCACCCACGCCCTCCCCCTTTTCACTCTCTCCATCTTGCGCTCTCACACATGCATGCATGCACAAAGGTGCTCAAATCTACCCAGTTGATATTGTCTTTTCTCTCATCCTTGCAGGGGCTGGAGAGTCAGGGAAAAGCACCATCGTAAAACAGATGAAGTAAGTCTCAATTGGTCTCATGGTCTAATAAATCTACAGTGTATGAATAAGATTGCAGTACCTCTCTCTTTCAGGAACATATCACAGAGACCAACATGTACTGCAGGCATTGAGCTGTGATTGTAAAGATAGACAAGAGGGGAAAAATTGGTCAACACAAAAAATTCTGTCCCAAAACTATAATTAGTTATTCAAAAACCATATTTGCGTCACATGCAACCAATGTTTTGCCACTTCCATGGAGCAATACTTCAAATTTAAAAAGACGCTCAAGTTTCAGGGTCACTTTAAATTAATAAAAGGTGCAGAAATACACATATTGTTTGTATTCCTATAATTTGGGGGGAATTGTTTTAAAATCAAAACAAATCATTCATCTACAGAGTCTGAGAATAGATTGTATTTGACCACTTAAGTTATGCTCGGCTGCTCCCCCCCCCGCCCCTACCCCCAAAGTATTCAAGTAATATTTTTTTTCCGATTCTAATAGTCACACAAAACTCCACAGGTAATTGTCTTTACTCTTGGTGTTTTTTCCCCGAACATTATTTTAATAATAGTATTGTGATATTTACAATATCATTGCACTCATCGTCCAATATATTGTGCCCTCAGGATTTACCTGTTTTTTCTTTTTTTTTCCCCACGTGCAGCTGCCTATCTTGATTTATTAGCAATTTACACAGAAATCCAGTAATCCTGTCGTGATGTCCCCCCCCCCCAATCTCTAGCATTGCATCACTTTACAGATGGTTCAGTGCACTTCAGCCGATAATAGGCTTCGGCCATAGTGACATGAATACGTATCACATGAATATATGATTCAGTGAATCCAGATGAGTCTGTTTCTCAGCTGTTAATGGTTGTTCTCGCAGTGCAGCACATTGTGCACACTGACTCAAACTCCCAGTGGGTTCATTGAAGATGCACTTTGCCTATAATAAATCACTGGAACCACAATGAATGGTCATCTCAATAGATAGATTACCTTCACTGTGTCATATTGTCAATTTGCATTCATGCACGCATGTTGGACGAGGGTTTTAAAAGTATTCTCTCCAATGACGGAGTCAGTTTTCTGGGCTTGATGGGCTTTAGTCATAAAGGAGAGAAAGGTGGGCTACACTCTGATGTGTTATACCCTCCTTACATTTTCTCAGTCTCAGTGATTTCCTCAGTATTGCATTTGGTTCGACTATCTCGACTGCATTTTCTGTTGCTGGGATTTGAACAGCTGCCGTGCACTTGAGTAGCCCATAATGGGCATGTCTTCATGTGGGAGTGTGTGGATGTGTTACATTCAGCGAGCATTACGGTGAGATGATTTGGTTAGATTTGGGTTGAGATTTGATCGTGTCTCTCTCTGTATTGAGCGGCACTGTGCGTTGCAGTCTGTTTGAGTGCAAATCGACCAGAATACCTTCACCGATAGTTTAGAGGTTTTTATTATAACTGCAGAAAATGTCCATTTTTCAAGTTTAATGCTTTTCTGTTACTGCATATGATGTCGCTTTGGAAAGGTATCGACTCCTGGGTTAATGCAATCACTGGGTTAGTGATAAATGACGAGAGCATTGTGACAAAGCAGTGATAATATCTCTGCCGAGGAGCACAGATGAAATATGATTCTCAATACTGCTCATCAGGTGATACAGTTTAAAGAGGGAAACTTGTTATGGTAATGAAGTGAAGCTATTACATCGCCTGTGGAAACATGTCGGTGGACGCACGAGTTTCCAGTGTATGATTTCTAATACCGTATTTTCCAGACTATAATGCGCACCTAAAAACCTAAAATTTTCTCAAAAGCCGACAGTGCGCCTTATAGCCCGGTGTGCCTTATATGTGGACCAAATTCCTAAATTTAAACTGGCCCAAAGCATTGTGTCATGAAATCAATCATAAGTGGCCCGCTGAGGACTATGATTCATGAAACAAAAAGATTTTAGATCATTATTTTGTGATTATAAAGTAATTTGTTGCATCTGAAGTTGAAATAAAAAAAGATAAAATAGAGAGTGATTTGATTTGGATTAAAAATCTGACATGATGCATTAATGGTGCGCCTTATAGTCTGGTGCGCCTTATATAAGGACAAAGTTTTAAAATGGGCCATTCATTGAAGGTGCGCCTTATGGTCCAGTGCACCTTATAGTCCACCCAGCTGATGTGAATTTTTTTTTTTTTTTTTACTTGACTTGATTTTTAAGTTTTTCTTTCCAATCTAAATGTGTATTTGTGCCCTAGAACATAAATTGGTCCTTTACGGCTACAATGCTTCCTACAGTCTTCCCCCCCTGTGAAGTTGTGTGTGTGGTTTCTCTAGACCAGGCGATAATTAGGTCTGATCCTCAGAAAAGGAGAGGTGGGGGGGTTTGGAGGAAAAAAATGGGACTGTGTTTTGTGCTGAAAGGATGGGGGGTTAGAGACAAGAGGCAAAGAGGGGATAGATTAGGGAGTCTGGGAAAGAGTTTTAATGCCAACTGTCCAGAACGAGTGAGAAGAGCAAGTTTGCACAGAAATGGTCCAGGTTCCAGGGACAAGCAAGCAGTTTGTTGTTTGAGAGCTGACGTTGCAAGAGGGCTTGAGAGAGATCACTTGGGTCTGAAAAACAATGGAGTGGGTTGTTAAAGCACCAAACTAAAGCAACTTGATGTGGAGATTTAGTCTTTCAAAGAAAAAAAGATGTGCAGTATAAAACAAACAAGAAAAAAATATTATGAATGAATTACGGCTGTGCAGTACTGGGGGGGGGGCAAGAGGAATAAAGTTTGGCAAGTACAATAACAAGTCTTTGTTCATTAGGTAAGCAGGGAGAAATGACACACATAAACAAGAACAGAGTTGTCAGCCAAGCTTGCAAGGCCACGCCTTCGGTGGACTCTGCTCTCTTCTGATAATTATTAGCCGCCTGACCTGTGGAAAAGCTCAACCCAAAGAAGTCATGGTCGGAAATGGAAAAGAGGGATCGAGGGGGTTGTGTCGGTACCAACTGTTAATCTAGCTAACTGGTCATCTGAAGAAGTCTGTCAGCCAGATAGTCATCCTTCATTGGTTAAATATAGCCGCGGGCGTGCTCATCTCCGGAATGATTTGATTGGCTGCCTGAGTGAGCTGTGAAATAACAACTTGTTTTCAATGTTTGTACGTGTGCGTGCGTGTGCGTGTCTTAAAATTCAATTGCTTTTATGTGCTTGCATCTTTCAAATTTATTTAAAATGTAGTTCTATTTTATAAAAAAAAAAAAAATAGTGTGATTATTACAAAATGATTTGGATTTTAGGCCAGGTTCACATTGCAGGAAAATGCGACCCAGATTTAGATTGATTTTCAAAAATGTGACCTGTGATTTTTTTTTTATTTGTCATCCTCGAGACACACACACACACATACAGGCACGCACACGCACACACACACACACACACACACAGATTTCACTCAAAAATCCTAATTGAGCATTAAGACCTGCAGTCTGCTTGCAGCCTGATTTTATGGATCTGCGGCTGCGTACTTACTGACAAGTGCTGTCTAGTGGCTTGATGATGAAACGCTGACTCCACAAGTGAAAACACCATTTTTGGTTAATCCTTGCTGTTCTCATTATCTTTTTTACAACCTGAATTACCCTGGCCACACCCCAAGTTTCCATGGTAATGAAAGCCGCACACCGACATTGGTCAATGGGATTGACTATTAGCGGGCTGAGCAGTGGCTCATTTATACATGAGACAAAAGAAAAAAAAAATCTTTTTGAAACTTTGCCCCTGGGCCTTTTTTATATGTTTCTGCTTGGCAGGGTTGGGTTTATGATTAAATGTTCATAATGGAGGCGGGTGTGGTGGGGTTTTAACATTTTTAACTATCAATCCAAATTGGCTTTGTAGCTGGATGTTTACCTGGACTGTAGTTTATTTTTCTCTCTACACACACTATAGTTTGAGTCCTCAATATTTATTAATCTGATGAAACATACTATGGTTATTCCCTTGCTGTCAATTTTATTGTACATCGTTGTCTCCTGTTGTTTTTTGATGTGTGCAAAGCTTTTTTGAAAGTTGTGATAGTCTTTCAGCAGTTCTTTTTTCCCGATTTTGTAGCTCAATGACACACGTTTGGTATTATTTTGTTGGTTTATTTTTGGGTTATGCACCAGAATTACACAAAAATAAGATTATATGTGTTCCTTTCTGCCCATGTTTTTATTTTTGTGCAACTGTTGGTGTAACCATGTGATTGTGGTCTTTTGGACCTACTGCCTTGGACCATTTGCCTGATTTAACATCAGTCACGCTGTGAGACAATGCAGTCTTTATTATGATGGTCAGCTGACAGAAGTGGCTATGTGGTTTGTGGCTGGATGAGCTTTTGTATGTACGTATGCTTAGCTGTACTAAGTTCATCTTCTTTTTCCTTTTTAATCACTTCACTGGTTCTTTTATATCAAACTAATTATTTTAGGTGCATTACCTGACATGTTTCGGCGGTTTTTTCCGCCTTCATCAGAGTGCGTATGCTTGTTTATTTCATTTTATCTCATGTATCAGAAATGAAGTACACACAACTGATCAGGCAACATTTTTGTTTTGGATTTTACTGTACATGAAATGAACAAAAATTGTTAAATATAACATATGCAAAGAGAATGTGTGTACTTGTGAACACTTAATGATATTAATAAATGCCAAACTCTCATTTAAATATAAAGGTGCAGATAATGTTAATGTATCGATTTAAACAAAATGAAATAAAATTGAAAAATAACATTGCGTAAGGCTCTTGAGTAAAACTTTACATAAGTCATTTGAAGTGAGAGGAGAGAAGCTGAAGATAATGATGTGGTCCAGAACTGTCTTGAAGTCTTGATTCTCTATTGCCTAGAATTGCACTGTGTTACACCATGTCCGTGTTTTCGGTTCTCATTTGAATCATTTTCATAAAACCATGGAAAACATTCGGCTTTTCTTCAGTGGGATTTTATACAAGAAAATATTGACTGTCATTTATACAAATGAATTGACTGAATTAAATTTGAACTCACTTGATAAAGCTTTATATTAGTTATTCATTGATCTGTCCATCCACTTTATATACTGAGCTCAGAGGGAGCTGAAGTCAAACTCTCCTTTATGGTAAAAACCAGACACCCCGGACTGATTAGTCAATCGCAAGGTGTTTCTGAATAAGGCATCGACTGAGGATTGACCCCATGACACCTCTCTGGCTATTCTGATGTGACTTGCAGCTGTCCAATGTATCTCATGTTTCTGTGAGTTTGTTTTTATTTGACAACCTAAACCAAAGGCGAGTTTTTTATATATATATTAATTTCTGCATGAGTTATGGATTAAATTGCTGAAAAATGTGCATTGATGATCATTTGATACTCATCATTTGATACTCAATCGTTTACGTTTTTATCCCTTTGGGTACACTGCGTTTTGCTCTTCATCGTGTGATTTATGATTAAGCTCTCTTTGGTTCTCATTATCAACTTTTATTATACATGTTTAAAGTAAGTAACTGACTTTTACACAGGGGAGGGCAGATGAACTGAATAATTAAAGTTTGACCTTGGATCTGGGACAACAGGGATAACCGGGACTGGCATAATGTCTGCTTCTCAATATTGATTTTCCTTATTTATTTTACAGTGACCCACTTTGTTTATAATAAAACAGATTTGTTAGTGCGACTTGCACATCTGGTTGTGGGGCTTCTTCACATTGGAGCTAGCTTCCCGTGATCATGCACAGCTAAGATATGAATGAAGATTTTTCTCATGGTCCACTCAAGGTCACAAATTACGCCTGACAGATATTCCAAAGTTGGTTGCGACAAGAAATACTGTTTGTGAACATTAAAACCGTTGCCGACCATTTGGCGCAGTAAACCTGATGAGCTACACTAACATTCAAAACTTTGGGGTCACCCAGAGAATTTAGTGAAAATTAACATAATTGCTCTTGGGTTTTCTAATCATTATAGCAAACGCAATGGATCATTAGATAGTGATTTACCACATTGACGATATATAGAGTATTTTCTTGATTAGGTTAATGTTATCCTTGTTGATAAAAATAGCAATTCGATTTAAAAAAAATAAGGACATTTCTAGGTGACCCCGAACTTTTGAACAGTGGTGCATGAACAAAATGCATGTAACATACCAGATATTTTCTTTGTTCTATGCTTTCCACTTCAAAGTGCATGAAGTGAACCTTTCAAAACTGTACACTTTGAATGCAGTTTCGAAGATATTGTATGGTCCTGCCTACCTAAGGTGTAAAGCTTTTCTTCTAAAAGCTGTACTTATACTTAATAAGGCTTTTGCTGAAAGGTTGGAACACTTCACAGCTCAAACTTACGTCATTCTCTACCCATAATAAATAGGTTTTTGGTCTTTAAAAGAATACTTACAATAGATATTGCAGTCAGAGTACAGAGGTTTGAAAGTACGGTATGTGCCGTCAGGATGTTGCTACTTGACCTTAATGTGTGATGCCAGTGAGCATCGCCAGATTACAAAGTGACTGAGGCATGCATTTTGAGTAACGCGTCTGGTAGTGTGTTGGAGTCTATTAAGGTCGAGGCCGTCCTAATGACACTTATTCTTAGATTCTTTTGTAATAATTTTGTTCTACAGTCATCTATCTTATGCCCATTAATGTTAATTCTCCCCCATGAACACAGACACACTTGAAAGGTGTCTGTAACACTGTCCAGAAGTGTTGACAGGAGCTGGTCAGCATGCACCTTGTCACAAAGGGCTCTGTTGACAAAGACTGCAAATGGAGTGGATGTGCAACAGAGTGATAAAGAGACAACCTCTAAGAGTTTTGTGTCCTTGGATTTGGGCAATGGTGAAGATAAAAACCTTATTGCATAGTGTGGTGTGCAGGATTTGTGTCTTTGAAAGTGCATCTTCACATGACTATGTGTGAGAAAAGAGTGGCGGGGTGATAAAACAAATGATGGCATTTTTCCAAGTTCCAGAACGATCAGATCCAGCTTCGCTTGGCCTGGCCTGGCCTCCTTTGCTTTTCCATTACAACAGGCACCACTCATTGTGTGGGTTTTTCCAAGTCCATGGGCTCTATTTTCGTCTCGCGTAAAGCGCAGCTAAATGCCGGTGATTGCCCCCTGATATGCTTACCTGTATGTCAATCAAGAGATGGGATGAAAGTGATACGGTTTTGGTTTCTTACTTGGTCCAGCAACCCCACTCATTTTTGATGGTCATAAACTTTCTTTAGTTTAAAAGAAAAAAGAAAAAGTTGGTGCGTAGTGCGTTGATTAGCTTGTTCGCTTTGTGTATGCCCAGACAAAAAGCTGCGGTGAGGGGGCGGGCCTCCCGACAGGCTTACCTGTATGTCAATCAAGCGATGTGATGGATTCTAGCCTATACAAAGAATGTCATGTGATCGACCAGTAGTAGCTTACTTCAGTGACGCCCCTGACCACGGTTGGCGTAATGCTGAAAGCGATGCGACCTCGTAATTTACTAGTCATACTGAAACATTTTGGCAGAGCGCTTTGTACAACCAGTATGGCTCAACAAATTTATGAATTGATTCATATATAAGTCGCTCTGCATTATAAGGCGCACTGTGTTTTTTTTGGAGTAAATTTCAAGTTTTTAAGTGTGCCTTATAGTGCGGAAAATACGGTAATTAAAATATGTAATAATTTTGTTGAAACTGAACTAAACTTTATTGCATGGTAAATCATCATCTCTCTGTCTGTCTCTCATGCGCTCTCTCTATCTCACCAAAATTTACCACGTATTAACCCACAGACCAAAGGATTACTTGCGTAAAGTTGACG
Source organism: Syngnathus floridae (assembly GCF_059516105.1). NCBI lineage: Eukaryota > Metazoa > Chordata > Actinopteri > Syngnathiformes > Syngnathidae > Syngnathus > Syngnathus floridae. Next base: position 12,793,388 of record NC_142418.1, read on the forward strand.
GACACCCTTCAACAATCATGGTGTAATATCCTGGTTAAATTGCCCATATGTCAGCATGTCTGTCCATCTGTCTGGCTCGGTGTGAAATTAAACTATGTTTTCAGGTCACAGATTAGCCAAGGCAAAGAGAACATTTGCACACACACACACACACATTGACACTCGCGCATGCAGCTCTTTGCTGACAGAAGGGCTTGGAGGGTGGGCAATGAGAAAAGGTCCTCATGCATGAAAACACACATCAGCAGGCCAGATTCTCACGCACACACACTTGCAGAAGCACACACAACATAAGCCATTGCTTGCTTCCTAGAAATGGTCTGTATTTTCCATTCTGCTGGAATTGAGGGGATGCATTTTAAGATCACATTAAAATCTTGTTTTGTGATGTGAAGTTACGATGCAAATGTTTGTCAATATCTAGAGAAACATGTATGTTCTTTGGCTCCAGCACGCCCACGACCCGTGTGAGAATAGAGTAGCTCAGAAAGTGGATGGATGGATGGATGGATGGATGGATGGATGGATGGATGGATGGATGGATGGATGGATGGATGGATGGATGGATGGATGGATGGATGGATGGATGGATGGATGGATGGATGGACGAACAGCTAGATAATTTCTATCTTGTAGCTATCATTGTAACTGTCATTGACAATACAGAAAAAGCTAAATATATCTGATTGGTTTACAGTGTCCCTAAGTTTTGTTCCAGATACTTTATGATATGGTCAAGCGAATCTTTTTTTCAAAAAGCAAATACTATTGTGTATATACGTATCAATTCTCTTCGAAAGACAGCTGCTGCCCATCTCAACTGGTTACCCTGCGAACATTGCTCTGAATCTTAAATTCACCACAATTGTTTATCTTTGTTTTTCTTTACCTATTTGACTGTCTGATTGGTCTTATCTTGTTTGTCTCCTTGCAACTGTTTGTCTGCCTAGAAAACGATCTTTTCACTGTATGTCCTTGTCTTCCTGGAAGGAAAAGACTGCATGACATTTAAAACAATAGACCAGGCTGCTGCAACTGTGGCTAAATGTCATCTTCCTCCAAGCTGTTTTTAAATTGTATTTTATCTACTCGTGTTGTTCAACATTATGATGACGATGATGATAATGATGATGAAGATGATTATTATTAGTCATGCCCCTACTTACCAGTACACACCAACCATTTTCATCCTATCAAATATATTACATTGCATTAACATCTGTATGTTCCCACTGACAATTTTATTTGTTTGTGTTTAGGATCATCCACGAGGACGGTTTCTCTGGTGATGATGTAAAGCAATACAAGCCTGTTGTTTACAGCAACACCATCCAATCTCTAGCTGCCATTGTTCGCGCCATGGATACACTGGGCCTTGATTATGGAGATAAAGAGAGGAAGGTGAGTCCTGGTGCATGTTCTTAATATGCACCATTTATCAATATACAATTTGCTGTCTAAAATGGTGTGCCTTTGTCACACATAATTGAGTGGGGAATTTAAATCTAATGTTGTAGCAAGCTAAATGGAGAAATTGATCAGCCTTCATTATCATAGTCTACTGCAAGTCCTGAAGAGCATTATTGGCAGAGAGTTCTTTCCTCGGGTTAAGTTCATCACCAGAAATAGAACACATCACAGTCAACACCAAATGAAAATGGTAGCTTGCTGACAAAAACCTGTGCTGTGTTACAAATCAGGAACCAGCATGGTTAGGCTTCCTCTTCTAACAACTAATACTTAAACTTTGACGATGCAGCTGATAATCGAATCACTCACCAAATAAGGCAGCCTTCCCATACTGGTGTGGGCTTTCTCTGTGTACTCTGGCTTTCTTCCATATATAAAATATGTGCTTCTTCTGTTGTGATTTGACAACTCTAAATTAAGTGTGAAAGGTTGTTTGTCCATATGTGCCTTGCAATTGACGTATGACCTTTCAAGGGTCTACCCTAACGAGGATGAGAAACATAGAAAAAGGACGGAGGAATAGTTTGACTACTTTCTAACTGTGGAAGGGTGATCTGACTAGTCCCAGATATTTTGACATTTGGTATGAGTTGTCGAGGTTGCACAGAACTGCCAACGTAAATGTAGCAGACAACTAAGGTTAACCTTCACGTCAGCATGTTCTCTGTTTCACGTGCCGTATCATATGGATGTTTCATGCTCACAATTTTTATAAATCTGGGCTGTTCCATTCTGAAGACATGTGCAGTTTGTTATGAGGACATGTTGTACTGCGAAATGTATGCCCGCTTACCACTAGGAAGATAAATGCGCTGCAAAGTAACTTTTGATTTGCTTTTTATTGAATTAGATTCAATCATCTCCTCACTTGCAGCAGTGTAGCAGATGGGAAGGTACACTTCCAGTGGCCTCACCACTTACCACAGACTCACAGCTACTGCATGATTCAAGGACTCTTTATCTGTTACTCGCATTTGCAATGTGACCGATAAACGAGGCTGAACCCTTTTGCCTCCCTAAACAACTCGTCTTTGTTTATCAGCTGGAGAAAGTGAGGTATTTGTTTTATCATACTACCCTTTACAGACATTTTTAAGATGAAGAAGCAGATTCAGTTATTTGTCTCGTGTGCTTGCTCCATATGGTCAATTAAAAATGGCAGCCGTAAATGCACATTTGTTGCCAGACTGACCAAAATGTAACGTTATAAATGTAAAAAATTTGACTCAAAACATCAGAAATGCTCAAACATACTGCTCAGATAAACAAATAAAATAAAATTATTAAACCCATAACAGGGTTGCATCACATGATTGAAATTTGGGCAAATCTTAAAACTTTCAGATGATCAACATTAGGTGAAAAGGACTTACTATATAAATGTTTTAAAATTGTTAACGTCAAAACGACAGGAAAATCCTGAGGGAGAACTGTATTGCAGGATAGCTTAGTTTTACATGACACAGTGTCATTTTTCCTGTTCATCTGCTGGAGTGAAAAAGATAAATGTAAAAAAAAAACACATCCAAACAAATGCTGGCTTTCTGCAAAAATACTGGCCGTTTATTAAAGCTGCAACTTTTTAAACCCAATAACACCTTTTTCTTGATACATGTACTAAAAAAGGAGACCACATATTTCCTAACATTATGGTCTGCTCCTGTGAAGCTCCAGCCAAAAGTCCATCATCACAATTAAGTTAGTCTGACCTCTCGAACCGCTAAATCCTATATCACACAATTTCTGTATATAATACACTCTGTGAGGATTATGAGTGTAATCCACACAAACGCACCAGTTCCCTGACCAAGGGAGCAATGGATGAAGGTTAATTAGAGTTGTCTTGTCTATTAACACACAATGCTGGATTACAAAAATGGACTGATGAAGGTATTAAGAAAATTTAAAAAAAGAAGATTTTGTGTGGGATTACGGTCTGTTGATATTCTGCAACACTTGTTGCCTATCAAGCACCCTTATTATTTGATAGTTTAGGCATTTTGGTATGAATTTTTTCCCGTAATATTTATATTTATGCCACACATGTCCAGATAGGTTTTTCAACCCTGGTCATATCTGTCCATGTAGTTTCTGTAACAAGATGTTTCTAATACTTTTGCTTTTCCGTATATAATTTATCAATCTCTACACAGATGATGGTTGAACACAATTAAGCTAATCCATCAAGAGATTTATTTTTAGCAGGATAACGGTTTAACTAGAGAGTGTGTATGTAATGTACACCTCCTTACTTTCTTTCTATCTCACTGTACATCATTGAGTCATTGTCTCTAACCTTAACGAAAGGGACTGTCTGTTTCTAATTGCAATGAGGTCATTGCTACTGAGCGATGAAGACGAAAATAACAGCACACGTATTGATTTTGACATCATATCTACCTGTGTTGGTTTGTGTGTGCATACTTTGGGATAAAAGTGTAGTATTGCATTTCCTGGTAGAGGTGAAGGATAGGACTGAGAGTATGATAGGTCATAATGGCAAATAGGACTTGAAGGTTTTCACTTGCACCCACATCATTTTGCTTATTCTGGAAGGATCCCCACTAACCCGAATCCCGGCTCGCATAAGCGCACTCCTCTTCCGTACCTATGCGTGTACTACACTCCAGCTGCCACCACGGCCCCCAACCTTGCTTCCCCACCATCGTCCCCCTGCTCCGCTTTGCCTGCTGTGTTCGGTCTCCCTCCCTGCTCAGTCAATGGAGCGCTCTGCTGCTCCCAGTAAAAATAAATAAATAATAAAACGTGCATTGCCTATATGATTCGTTCGGTCCAATCAAGAGCGAGAGTTAGGACTGTTTTAAAGATCTTAGTCAAATGAAAGATGACGACGCCAACTTCTGATTGCTTCATTAATTGATTGTGTCTGGGCCCTCTTGTCTGGTTAATGTAGCTGGATTTATAGATCATCCTCAATTATGGAGATACATTTTTAATTCAGCCTGTACTAACCTGATAACTCCCCAAATCTGGTCCCTGGCCTTGGCTAGTTGCTGTGACAACCCGATGTTTTGCCTTGCTCGTAACACATTCCGCAAGCCTGTGTCCAAAGGCAGTGTGACACACACACGCACGCACACACGCACGCCTCACATCTCACACCACCTAGACTGTGTTGTCACTGCAATCGAAAGCTGCATTCATAGGTGTTCAAAAAAAAAAAATTAAAGAAGAAAGGTTTATCTTAAACGTTTTGTTTGTGAGATTTTTGGACATTTTACAAACAGTGTTAATGATACTAACATGCTTGATTGCTGTGTGTCTGGCAGGACTTTATTTTAGTTATAATTTTTTTGTGCTGTCAATCGATTAAAACATTTAATCGTAATTAACAAAAAAACATTATTGTTAAATATTTCATTGTTGTTAATCACATTTGTTTATTGCTAACTCATAGTTAATGGCACATTTTACTTAATGTAAAAAAAAACCTTGATTCTTTTCTGTGCCATTTTTTTAGCAAATTTTGATACCCTTAACATGAAAAAGATGATTGATTTACTTATGGGAGACACATTTTTTTATTGAATTGGATTCAATTTATGAAAAGTCACACAGCAGTCCATTCTGAGAAATCAAAATTTGGGCAATATAAAAAATACAACATGCATATTAAATGCTAATTCAGAGATGCATGGAAGGTATAGGCAGTGCACCTACAGTAGAAATTGAAAAATGCAAAAGAGCTGGGAAAGCTGGCCAGCAGGTGGTTGCTGAGATTCCTCAGGGGCTAGTTTGTGTGCACCTTCATATGTCGCACTTGCACGCTGAGCAGATGAACAACGCCCCTGAGATTACCATTTTCCCTCTGCTCATTAAAGAATGAAGCAACCTGTATGTGGAAAGTTTAGTCTACACAACTAACAGGTTTCCTTCACTGTTTTTATTTAAAACTTTGAAAATACATACCCAAATTTTATTCTCATTTATCAATTTCTAACAACTGCTCCATTTGGGGTTTATGTTAATTATTTTCAGTGTGTTTATGGACTTGAGTTAGACAAAATAAGAAGGTCTGGGCAGCAGAGAGATACACATTGCTACTTTTCAAGCAGCTAGTTCAGACTCAACTTCACCCAACGCTTCCACTCATGATGTAAGCTCAAATAAATAGCAGGGTGGTGTCAGTAAGGGCATCCACATAAAAACTGGGCCACAAAATCTACAAAGTTGGAAACATGACTCGCTGTGGTGAGCCCCTGATGGGAAGTCAATGAAAGTTTAACTGTAAATGGTAAATCATCATGAGTACTAATTTATTTGACTTTTTTTGTTTGTTTCCCGGAAGCAGCCGCAGATGTCATTTCATGTTTCTAAAGGAATGGGTTTGGGTGCAGTTATAAAGAACCCCCCCCAATAGAACTGCATTTTATGGCGTCCATGGCAGATGAACAAACTTAAATCGACTCCCTGCCTTTTTTGCTCTCTCACCTCTTGCTATTTTCAGCTTCCTCTCTATCGCTTCCCCTTCCCTCCACACTGATCAAAGCATAAAACGCTTCATCACTTACTTCCTCATCTCTTTGTTACGTTATTCATCATGGTTCTCATCTCCCATGACTTCACAGTTTGTACTTTCCTATTTCTATACAGACTTTGATTTTTCTGTGATTCTATTCCTGCCGCCGCTACAAACAAAGTCGGTTACGTATTTTCATGACGATATCCCATCTTGAAACATGTCCTTAAAATTAATGTGGAAGATTATACAGTTTTGGGTGTTAAGGGCATGCCCAGCGAAACCAGGATAAATATAGTAAACCAAAGAAATTCAGCTTCATGAATCTGAGTGAGACTGAACTGTATCCTAGCAACAGAAAGAACTGTGACCTGAGATTTACTGATTTTGCTTGGTGTGTGTTAGAGTTTACATAGTTCAGGGTTAAAGATTTCACTAAGATATGTCTGGTTTTACTCACATCACATGCTACATGACAAGTAATAATTAGTGAAGGGGTTATGGGTTTGGCCTTGTACAAAAACAGACTACAATACACAAAACTGTCAAATACAGTTCACCATTCTACTGTAGGCTGCTTCCGAAACACTGGATTGGTTTGATTGCTGTTTTCACAGCAATTCTTTGGTTGTATTCTTAACTGTGGACGCTGGATGTGTTTATTCTTTGTGCCTTCTTGTTTGTGGATGTGTGTTTGTGCGTTTCTGCCCAGCATTGAGATCAACTGGCAACAGAAGAAACTGGGAGAAGTTCCAGTATCCAGTGACCTAGATAGGATAAATTGTTCAGAGAATAGGATGAATGCCTGACAATATGAATTTCCTTGAATACCTATTCATGACATTTAGACTCTGGTTAAGGGTTGTATGCCTGCAGCGTGGCAGCACAATACTCATTGGTTTGCCTCGTTTCCGCTCAAGAAAAAGGGAAAACCGTTCCAATCTCGGTTCAGGCCTTTCTCGTTTGCTTATTTTCTACCTGCGGAAATGCCATTAGTAAGTTTTGTTTCACCTAGGGAACTTAGGATCAATTGTAATTGCACTTTGATTGATTTCCTGCCAGGTAATGTCTATGTTTTGTCACTGCTGTGACTTTGTGGAGTCGAATCAGAATAGAAAATGATTTAATTGATGACTGCACTCACTCAGTGCATGGCACTATCACAGGTTCTCTGGCTTTGGTCAAGTCTTTTGTTCTGAATGAAATCCCACAATAATTACTAGGTACATACAAAGCCCAGGAATTTGTAAAAGCTCTCTGAGCCATTGAAGGCAAAAAAAAAAAGTGTAGAACGTCACTCATCCCATGACTTTGCTCATAGCACTAAAAAATATTACGTGTTTGTGTGATCTGCTACAGATTATATTTAGAAACCTTTCCTATATGTACGTACATGATGATAACTGAATTGAGTGACAGTTTGGTGTTGATTCTATTTAGTAACATATCATGATAGTTAATGTAAAATGGATTTGAGGGATTGTTTTTTTTAAACAGGGTGACAGCTGCGTGTGTGTGCATGCATGCGGGCGTACGTGAGCAGGAGTGAGCCTGTTCATCATGTCACTGTGCATAACATCAGAAAAGCTTTCAGCCTTTTGAGGAACAAACAATCTGAATTCATGCATAACTCACGCTGCACACCCATAAACCCACTGAAACTTCCTCACACATGCACAAAGACACACACGCATGCACGCACGCCCACACACACACACAAATAGTCTCGTTTACTTCCCTCACTGTGTTTACCAGACTGGCGCTGCCAGCGTCATATGACTGGCACGTGAACCTGCCAAGCCTCTGTGCTAAGAACAAGACCATGAGGCCTTGCTCATGTCGCCCCGATGCCCGTGTACATCACCGCTGGTGTGCCAAACACTTCTTTCTTCCAAAAACTCAAGATTCACAGACTTGTTGCATGATAAGAAATGTACGAGTAAAATTTTCCACTCGGAAATTCTCAGTAAATTTTACAAGGGGAGATTTGGAGTAAATGTTGCAGTATGTATACAGTATAAGCTACAAAACAAACTGACAAATAACTCGTTTTCCAATCAGACGAGTAAAAACTGGTCAATTATTAAAAAAAAAAAAAAAAAATTTTTATTAAAAGTGAAGACAATTTGCAATTCTAGTAATGACACACAAATTTTATGCACAATTTGTCTTCGCGGGCCACATAAAAGGAAGTGGCGGCCCGTATCTGGCCCCCGGGCCTTGAGTTTGACACCTGTGGTGCAATGGTTTTTGCAATGGTTGAATACCGCATTCTGCAGTCTTGCCATAGTTTTCTCCATAGACTTAACAGTAGCTACTGTATACTAAGGCTGAGGTTTGTTCATTTCCCTACAGTAAACGCCTTAACCACACGCTCCACAATACTGTCATAGCTCCCGACCTACCCATCACAACTGCAGACGAACTTGACGGTAAATAGGAAGACGGAGAGTGGCTTTGTTGTTGCACTCACCAAGCATTAACCCAGTTGCACCACCATTACACGCACACGGTCTTTAAGCCTCAACCTCAATGCCAGGGAACAGTACACAGTGAACTCCAATCATTACAGTACAACGGACTAAAAAGATCAAGTGAAAATTGAGTCACCTGTACATGTGAGAAAAGAAAAGTGAGCCTTTTGGATTGCTTCAGTGAATAGCCCTTTCAAAAAGATAGCGGCACCTAATCACAAAAGTGCACATCTTTAGTTGACATCTTTTTTGCTACTGTTCCCCTTTCCATTTTTTCCAGTGTTCTATTTTTCCTTCCTGGTGACGTACACATTTCCCTGTGCGCACAGTCACATGCGGTATTTAAATAGCAAGATGGCAATGTATGAGTTTGCTCTGTATGTTTAGTGTTCCTGCAGTGGCCTCTCGATCTAAATTATAAAGGACATTTTAATCCATATTTGATGGCTACCTCTTACTTAGACAGCAGTCATTTGGCAGAGAGGTTCATGTGTGTGAATGGTTGTCCCTGTCTTGCAACTTTTTTTCTTAAAAGGAACAGAAAGGCACAATTACTTAAATTGTGCATGTTGTGACCGGGTGCTTGTTTTCATTAGGACCTCTTTCCTTTGCAAATTACAAATGATTAGCTAGCAAGCCATAACTAAACTTAACAACGTAAATTAAATACATAAAGCCAATTTTAGCTTATTTTACTCCTATATTTTTTTATGTATAAAATACAACTAAACACCGTACCCTTAGAGTATTTGTGTGGTGTTGCCCATGGGCACCAGGTAGCCCCTAAGGGCTCACACATGTAGCCTGTTCCTAAAATAGATCATCAGTGATGAGATTGGGATCATTAGGAATGTTGATCATTGTGATCATTTGAAAATGTAAACAGTTGCAGGGATTTATAGAAATAATGTGACATAATGGTATTATTTGTTGGTAATTTTGGGTCGATTTCTTAATATGTGCGTGCGTGCGCGTGTGTGTGTGTGTGTAGCCTATATGTATGGGTTTGTGTTTTTGTTTGTGGCGGTATTGTGGCATTTAAAAGCAAATCAATGCCCTTCTGACTACCGCAGCTAATTGAAGGTTAGCAGATAACCATCAGCATGACACTATTCCCTTCACTCTTTTTCCTCTTGCTGTCATTGTTGGATTTCTGCTGTATTTTAACCAACATCATGACAATTAGGCATAGTGTATACATTACAGTATATGACCACACACACACACACACACGCATATGCTGTATCCTGTGATCAAAACTATATTATTTGGCAAATGTTTTATTTGAAATTAATAATCAGATTCCTAAATGTTCAATAACTGGCAGTTAGTAATAGTTGTCAGTGAATTTGGGGCAGTTGAAGTCTCCATATTGCAGTACAGGGGGGTCCTCGATTTACGACGTTTATCCGTTCCTACGCGGCGACGTAATACGTATTTCGGTGTAAGTCGGAACAGTAATAAAATGAAACAGTCTTGTAATAAAAAAATGCTTACGCTCGGGAGCCATACTGAAAGGTAAAAAGTTCACAAAAATGATAACACGTGAGAGAGAGAGAGTCGACAAAACAGTCCAAAATGGCGTATACCATGTGAGTGGGTAACACCGTCTCCTCGAGCCATAGCCTCTCTCGTGGCGTATTCTCCCGCCGCGCGCACCAACTAGTGCCTGTGTGCATTATAAATCTTCCAACGCAAAACTGCTTAGGTCGTAAAAAGGCTTTAAATATATGAGACGTGTGCCGTAAACAAGAAACAACATAGACACCGTCGTAAATTGACATTTGTGTATCGCACACATTTATAATTATTGAATTCAATTTTATACACACAAGGATAATACATAACATTCATTGTGCAGGATTTGCATAATCAGTCGGTAATTGTAATTGCACAGCCAGCTACGCATTATCTGCTGTTATCTTTTAGTGTATTTTTGGGGCTAAAGTGCAAATGTTTTAGTTACATTGAATCACCTGTCACAATACAGTACAATGTCAGCCTTTGTCAACATGCACGTGTGTCCTGTTTTGTATGAAAGGAAAAAATGAAACACTCCGTGCTTCAGCCTGCTGTTGCTACGGTAACAGGGACACCTGGGAAAAAGGATGCAAGGGGAGGGACACATGCTGGAGAGAAAATGAAGGGCAGATATTGGAAATATAAAAGAGATGGGTAAAGGAATATACAGCAACATGATGAGACAATAGTGCTCACTTTGGGTAAGGTTTTTTCGAATTTTGTATATCAATAATCGTTACCCTCTACTCATGGCTGTCCCTCTGCTTCATTTGTCTTCAATTATTCACTTCATAAAAAGCTGCAATCTCTTTGCATGTTCATAAATAATTTAGGCTCAAATGGGGTGTCCCCTGTGTGCAAGCAGGGCGGTTTCCATAGAAGGCCGTTTGGAGAAAATACATCCATCTCCCTGTCCTGTTCTTCCTTTTGTACTGCCTTTTACATTAATGAGCTCACTTGACCTATATTTGTCCATTTGATTTGTCCAGCGTAGCGTTATTCACTTTTTTTATGTACAGTATTTTCTGCACTATAAGGCGCACTGGATTATAAGGCGCACCTTCATTGAATGTTTGATTTTAGAAACCCCTGACCACGGTTGCCATAATGCTGAAAGCAATGCGACCTTGTGATTTACTAGTCGTACTGAAACATTTTGGTAGAGTGCTGTGTACAACCAGTATGACTCAACAAATTCACCCAATGACCCATATAGAAGGCGCCCCGGGTTAAAAGGCGCACTGTGGTTTTTGAGTAAATTAAAGGCTTTTAAGTGTGCCTTATAGTGCGGAAAATACGGTATATCATTCTAAACAGTTCAATGCTCTTTGTACCGTCTGTCCTCTTGCTGTATCTGTTTGCAGATAGTGTTTATTCTTAGTTTAATCATATGAAGACATACTGATACATATTTGTTCTGAATCAGTGTTTTATTCAGTGGTGTCTTTGTGAGCTTGTTTACGGAACCCACCGCGAAAGGCTAAATTCTAAGAAAGCAGCACAATATTCACTCTTGTTGTTTTTCTCTCTCGCTCCTCACTTTTGACAAAATCAAACAAGGTCGTTCGGTGCCCCAAACGAAACGGGTCTAAATGACACACGCACGCATGCACACACACACACACAGTTTGTTTTTGAAACTAATGTTTGAATGGATGTTTTGGTGAAATCAGTAAATAACTAACTACTCTCAAAATGCCCCTTTTTAGGCAGCAAAATAGCCACCCATAGCATGATTTATTTTTCCACCTGCAGGGGATACATGCACCCTCAGCCACCTTAGGGTCAGAAGAGCACGATCTGAGCATCCAGAGTACAGCGGATTGGATCTGAGGGAGGGTTTAAAATCAGATGCATGACACATTGGTCAAAAAATATATTACTTGAGCTGCAGAATAAAAATAAACTTTGGCAAAGTACAGAAAATTTAGTAAATGAGTACATTTTTCGGTTTTGTATAAGCGCGTATGTGTGTGTGTTCCTCCTGATATGGCACTGACATAACACCGGCCCCTGCATGTCTAGACTTTTAAAGGAAAGCTTGTTGGAGCCTATTTTTTCCCATCGCTTGCTCATCTGACTTCCTGCTTTCTGTCACTTGACCCGACTCACTGTCACCCTTTCAATAACAATACAGTTTTGTTTTGTGTCTTTTGCATCAAAGTTTAGATCAAATTTTATCTCAACCAGCAGTATCTTAAGGCAACTCAAAGCAAAGTTGAGTTTGTGTACAGGACCTAATAGGGAACCAAGACCTTCGTGAGCTTTGTGAACTAACAGTAAGATTTTAAAATCTCTTTGTTAACTCACAGGAAGCCATTGTACAGATTTTAGAGCCAGTTGTGCTGTTGACCAATTCCCTGGTACCAGGAGGGACATCTATAGAAATCTTTAAATATTTTGTCCGATTTAGTTTGTTAAATGCTTGCTGTGCTTTAGTTTTACCTAGAATATGATGCACATTTATATTTCAAGCGGATTACACACATACTGATTAACGAGTGAAGAGTATGTTATCGCTGATTTTGTTTCCTCTCCGTTCTGCTCAGAAAGAGTTCTGGACTGACAATAGTTGAACTGGTTTGTGGGTAGAGACTTGCTATTGTCGGAAAACATTTCATTATCTGCGGTGTGCTGTGCAAGGTCAGCTCAAGTACACCACACACGAGAAGACCAGTAAGTAAACTTGCTGACACCCCCCCCCATTGTCATTGGTGAGGTGTTAAGTCACTATTAAAGATAATGTAGTTAAATCTGGCAGTGACGTATTTTCGATGAAAGGTCTCCTTCGGCCTCGACCTTGGGACCCTTTAGTCATTGTCAGTCTATCCTTATCACTGGGACATAATACCCAGCTTTGGTTTTGATCAGTGCATATTACACGGTATTTAGTGTTGCAATTTAATATTATTATGTATTTAATGCTTGTCACTCTCTCTCACAAGGTTTATGACAGTCAATGTGCTGCTGAGGCAATAAACACTGAAGTACCGGGCTTTTTTTTTTCTTAAGAGGATGGCACAGATTGGAGGAAACGCTGCAGGACACAGCAAGATTTAATAATTGTACACTCGCATGTGTTCTTAGTGAGCCTGGTGCTATATGTCCAATCTTGTATGAGTCCTGTCATGCATATCATAATATGGCTCAGTGCCCCCAGCCCCTTGTGGGTGCGCGTGCGTCTCCCTGCCCATAGCTGCTCCATTTTGCAAGCTGACAGTTCTCAGGGAGGGAAGAGTGGAGCAGCTTGAATAGACTAGTAACAGGCTGAGTGGCTCAGAGACAAAGGCAATGTGTGCATGTGCATGTGTGTGTTCCCAAAGCATCGAGTCAGCCAGACTGTGAGAGTGTATCTGCTGCTTTCTAGGCCCACTGTAAAGATTCTGCCCAGGGCCACGCAAAAAACAGAAACACGCACACAATACATTTGACGGTGTAGTGAATTTTTGAGCCAGACAAGTCCTGGCACTTTGGACACACAGATCTCCGTAATATCCTTTTGAGAAATTTGTTAATGAAAATCTCCCATCTAACCGACATTTAAAAAATTACACTTTTGGAGAATTGAACAAGAAAAGCATACTTGAGATGACGCGTACTAAAATAGTTACACTGTCTTGCTTCTCTGTGCCAATAACTCCCAACCCAACGAAAGTGTCGTCAATACTACTTTGCCATGAGACATCATCAGGAATACTGTAGAAAATGATGCTATTTCATTTAATTGACCTGTGTGTCAAGCAGAACAAACAAATGGTCTCACATTTGCTGGCAGAGGGTGAACTAAATCTGTTTCCACTTTTTCCATTTATACAACAGAGTAAGTCACATGAGTATTTCAGCTTTCTATTTAATTAAACATCCCTAGATATCATGGCGTGTAAGTAAATTTGCTATTAAATTGAGATCAGATCATCATTCATACTATTTATGACATTTTCTTTCTGTCGTAATGTCAAATGGTCAAATGGCAAAATAAAGGTTGAGAAAACACTGCAGTAACACAATACACATTATTGCGTAAATTCTCCTTATTCTCAAGAAGGATGATCCAATGCAGGAATCTTAAAGCAAATTTTGCAAATAATTAACAGTCAAATGTTTCCTCAGCATGACTTTAAACTGAAACCTGCTGTCAGCTCAACAGCCGAATGTTTTTTGGTTTTTTTCTTGGAATGAAAGATCAAGGTTTTTCCTGGCTGTGTATTTGTGAAAATGACGATTTTCAAGTTGTGTGTGTGATTTGATGAAGTTCCTCCTCTCTCATCTCTTTGTATCCTTGCATTCAGTTTTCTATTAAAAAAAAAACTGTCACCAGTCTCCAGGTCACTATCCAGTTACCATAGCAACCAGGCTCAACAGCCACTTTAATGGAGCACTCATGTCAACCAATCACTTAGCTCTTACCCAACTGGATATTACTTTGGGCGTGATTGTTTGTGTATGATTAGTTAAACAGATTCCCTGTCTTGACTTCCATTGCATCATTTTATTTTCACCCTCCTTTTTATGTTTTTTCCTCCTGCTGCTATGTATCTCTGTATGTATCTGCATCTCCTCCACCTTTGTCTGCCTCGCTCAGAAAACAGGGTTTGTATTACATCAGCATAATACGACAGCCATTGCATATATGCATATGCCCCTAACCTTTTGTGTATCAGTTACTAGGAACTGCTTATTGTAAAACTGACTTATTACCATCCAAACGCATACAAATAAGGGAACCACCATTGCATGTGTCTTTGAAACCGAACTGAATCACTGTTCGCCTACAACCTTGGCATACGCATTATTTTCAACACAACAGCTCTAAAGAGTTGTGCAATCATCACCCATTAAATATATATTTCCTTTGTGTTTAAGTTAAAATCTCACACCTTAAGTTTTCCATGATGTGAGTTTCCAAGTCACATTACATAACCTTCAGTAATGACTTCAGTTAAGAATAAGGCCTGTTTCATTTCTACTCTTTAATGCCTGGTCTTGCTCCTTGTAACTAGGGTTCTGATTTCCTGTTTAAAGTTTTACTTCAGATGGAAAAAAAACATTCAGCTCAGCCTTCAACAATGTTTGAAGAGTATTTTGCAGAAATGTACAGTCAGTCTGCCCAACAACTAGAATAACCCCTTTTGCACCGCCTTAACACATAATTTGAGGTGCATTGCAGGCCCAACATTTATTTGCTTGTGCCAAATGTTCTTCTGTTAGTTTCTACCGACACAACACATATTGCAATTTAGGGAGATTCTTTGAAGGATGATGTTGCAGCTACAAGGTTGCAACTATATTCTTTTTAATTGTTACATCCTCTAGCTTTTTTTTTTCTTCCAATACCGGGTTGGTGTCAGTGGGTGGTTGTGTGTCTTGTGTATATACTGTAAAATTGCTCTACCAAATTTTGAGCATAGCAGTCAGAGTTAAGAACATACCTGTTTGTAGTCTTAAACATAGGATTTCTCTTTTCGGTTGACCAAATAACGGTTTAGAAATCCATGCATCAATTTTGGTGGAGCTGATCTATTTTTGGTGTGAACTTTATAACCTCTCTGCTTTTCCAAATTCAACAAAGCAACATCCTTTTGCTGTTTCATGTGGGCCGACGTATTTTTAGCCGGGTTCGTGCGTATGTGTGTTTCTAAGTGTAGAGTCTGCTATTAAAGGCAGGGTGATAGCTCACTGGTGCTTCTAAATTTGGATGGCATATGAGAAGAGACACTAAATGTTAAAGTACTTAAGAAGATTTATAAAAATAAAGAGGTTAGAAATTGCAAGGAAGACAGGAAGCTAAGAAAAAAGCTAAGAAAGAAAAGATCAAGAGAACTTAAATATGACAAAATGTAAATCTGAAATGGTATCCATCCGATGCTTGGGGTCCTCCGCTGACCTGGCGATAGGCTGAGTACACCCTGGACTGGTAGCTTCTCGACCACAGGACGGGCGCATAGAGACAGGCAACCATTCACACCGACAATCACACTTACGGATAATTGGATTCTTCAATTAACCTTACCAGTGGCCTGTGTAAGAAAGCTAGAGTACCCAGAGAGGATCCACACACAAAAGGTAGCAGTGGTAATGGCTAACAGACAAAAAAAAATCATTCCTATGAATCCATCATCCATGTA
This sequence comes from Syngnathus floridae, assembly GCF_059516105.1. Lineage (NCBI taxonomy): Eukaryota > Metazoa > Chordata > Actinopteri > Syngnathiformes > Syngnathidae > Syngnathus > Syngnathus floridae. The sequence continues at coordinate 12,809,458 of NC_142418.1, forward strand.
TCTGAACGTTGTCAATATCTCTGGTGTATTTGTCCATGTTTTCTAGTCTAATCAACTTTGATTGATAAAGGTCCCAAGACACAGTATGTGTCTCTACGGAGTAGTCTTGGTTTTATTTAGGGTAATGATTACACTGTTCATGGCTCTAGGCACAGGCAGATAGTTTAGGCGCTCTGTAGATGTGTGTGATGTAACATCATCGAATGTAATCATCATCCATCCATTGTCTGAACCGTTTTATCCTCATAAAGGATACTACGTCACAGCAAGTAAACATCAAATTGATTTTTACCACACTTTTGAGATGATGTGTTTGCCACCACCAAGTGTGTTTTGACGATTTGCTCATATAATACCACAGACTGTGTATGTTTCATATCCACTGGTTCCTTCCTCTGTGGGTGGGTGGGTGTGGTAGCAGGACACCCTGCCAGTGTGCTAACGGAAGCCCCAGTGGTGCAAAGCCGCGGCCACACACACACTGACAGCACACGCACACGTGCGCTCGTACACGCACACACACATGCACACACACATTTGTCTGACACGTGTGTGTCAATGCTTCTGCAAGGCAGGCCATAGGGGGGCCGAGCAACAATTAAATATTTAATCACTGCCAGCATTCAGGAGTTTGTTCCATAGGAGGCGGAGGGAGGGGCACAAGAGACAAGGGGATGGTATTTGTTTATCGGGCACTGATACAGGAATACAAACAACTCCGAACCGCGCAGAAATCATCATATCCCTTTGGAAACATTGTTTGTATTTCATGTGATTAGGATTGACGTGTAGATGGAAGGATGATAACGGTGAAGGAGAAGCAGAGTGCTGCAGAAGGAATGGAAAGGGCACAAGGGAGAGCAAAACAGACAAGATTGCATTCTTGGGAGATGAGGATGTCACCATGGCAACTGCATGTGAGAGTCACATGATGCAGAGGAGTCAGGGATGAGGATAGTTGAGAGTGAAAAAGAGAGGTGGAGTGAGAGGGTGGGGCATGCCTGGAGACAGTGGGGGGAAAAGGATGCTATTGAGAAATGGTTAAATAAATTGTGTAGAATTGTCCTGTGAAATTGTCCTTTGATATCAGTCATGCCGTGAAAGAAAGGAAACGTGAGATGACAAAAAAACTGTAGATTGTACAGAACGATGAAAGAGATGATTGACAGAGTCAATGCTTGTCCAAAAATAGAAAGAAAGGGTTGGGGGCGGGCGATGAAGAGAAGAGCAGGAACAGACTGTTAATGGCACATTGTGCCCTCACTATTCATCACTTTCCCTATATTTTATTGTGTAATAATAATATTAATAATAATAATAATTGTGAGCGTATAGTGATTTGGATAAGGAAAGGGAAAAAAACAATAATAATAATAATAGTTAACCTTTTTCACATTTTTTTTTAGCAGTTAAGAATGTGTGGAGTGAGTTTGACTGGCACATTTTATTTCCATTGTTTTATTGTTTGCTATTGTAGAAATGGTTTCAAAATATGTACCAAGAAATCCGAGGTTGACTTCTGAGGAGGTTTGTCTGCTATATTTCCAAAGTTCTGCAAAATCGCGAAAGACGGATGTGTTTCAGGACACAGTTCATGGTCAATATAATCGCTGTAGTGCCTTAGAATGACATTGTAAAGACTTGTATTGTTTTAAAGCTCTCTAAGGCCATGGAGAATGACGAATATAAGTGTGTGAACTCTAACCATAACGACCCTTATTCTGTATCTGTTCCGACTGAAAACAAAAATTAAAACGCAGTGTACCATAAAATTTCGATCCCAGCAAGATAAATGCTACATTTGTCAGACCGAGGAATGCTCTTGGAATTTTATCCATACATCATTTTTAAGTACAGAACGATACAAGGGTCAGTGTTCTGACCTTTACAGAGTACTGGTAATAGATGATACTGACATCATCAGCTTGATTGAAATACGTTAAGCCGAATAATTGTAAATAAAAATGGAATTGTCAGTTTAATATAATCAATTACACTTGTTCATAAAGTGGTCTGAGTGGTTCGGTAGATAGATTCATATTTGGCCCTCGATAGTTTTTACATTGTGTGTGTGCGTGCGTTTGTGTGTCAGTGTGATGTAGAGAAGAATTATAAGGGAGGTGAATGCCAAACATAGACTGTGCAAAAAGCCCATCGTCATCCTTATCATCACACACACACACACACACACAACACATTCCACATTCACACTACTGACCCTGTTCAATATGATCAGTTTAGATGGTACCCTTTGTCTGCTCAGTGATTCTAAGTGCGTCTGTGGCCCACCGCCCAGCACTTTAAAGTATACAAATAGAAAACAGACTGGGTTTCACTTTGCACTGAACATCATTAGCACACACACACACCATATCAGGCGCTGTGTGGCTGTAAGGAGAGTGTTGGAGCATCAATCACCGAGGGGAAGCTGAAGCTCAGCTTTAACCGGCACTAAAACAACAACAAAATGTTTGTATCAAATTAAATTCATTCCACTGGGATAGTTGCCGAGTGGAAGCAGCCAGAAGCTGTAACAGTATTTCGAAGGAACAGCGGAAAGACTTTTGATTTGGTGAAAGCCTGGGAGGTGGAAATTTCTTGTGCTCCTTTTTGTGCTGTCTTTTGACCACAAACAATAACACTTGCAGGAGTGTACAATACCGTATGCCTCACCAAAAGAATTGGAACAAAATAAATTGGTTTTAATTTTTTTAGATCTGTGTGTATATGTTACTTTAATTTCTGGATGGATGGATGGATGGATGGATGGATGGATGGATGGATGGATGGATGGATGGATGGATGTTGTGACCTTCATATTCAATCAAATTGAGTGAAATAAGATAGTATCAAGTTTATATCCTTTTTGTGACCTTTGTCTTCAATCAAATTGAGTGAATTGAGACATCAAGTTTGTATCCTTTTTGTGTTTGGTATTTTGCTGATGGATTTTTGGAATGTGACTGGGCCCAATAAAGGGTAGGAAAAACGGCACCAAAAGAGTGCCAAAAAGAGGTAAACCCCTCACTAACAAGAAGAATAGGAAGGTGCAGGTTTGAATTTGACTCTTGAGGCAAAGTCTATCCTTCAATAAAGTGGAGGATTGTACGTTTTTAACGTGACCACGTCAAAGCTTAGCAGCAATTTGAAACTCTTGGTAAATCTGCTACAATTATGGAGAGAAAACTGATAGAACTCAATTTTGGCCAATATGTTATGAGGCAAAAGAGTTTTTGTTTTGGGGGTTTTTTTCTGTCTCGTATTGCTGCATTAGACCACATATGGCATTATGACAAAATTGACAAAGTTTATTAATGTTGTAGCAATTTCATCCTCGTGAAACTTTTGCATAACATTATTTGCCCCTCTTTTGTTTCTCTTTAGGCAGATGCCAAGATGGTGTGTGATGTAGTTAGTCGTATGGAGGACACAGAGCCTTACTCCAGCGAGCTGCTCTCTTCCATGATGCGTCTCTGGTCCGACTCAGGTATCCAGGAATGTTTCAGCCGGGCTCGGGAGTACCAGCTCAACGATTCAGCGCAGTAGTAAGTCCATGCGTGTCTGTGTTTGTGTGTTCCAGCTTGACCTCTCACTGATATTCTCATTTCCAAATGTCTGCATCACTTATTTCACCTGTATTCTCTATTCTAATGAGTTTGCTGTTCGTACATCAAACAAAGGATGGGGAGTTGACAAAATGACCCGAGCCTATTTCATACGTGAATATAAGGCTAGGAGCTCGATGCTCCTATCAGATATTTTTGCTAAATCCACTTTTTTTGTGTACTCGTTCACATTACAAAAACCAATGCAGCTTCTAATGTGGAGCCAATGCGTGTATGATGTGACTCACTTGTGCACAAATCACGGCGACATGTGATGTGCACCCAAACAAAAAAGACGTGACGTCGCATAATTCTTGCATGTAATCTTTGCATCTTGAGCCAGAAATGTCTTTTAGGCTTCATATTTCAAGTGAGATTAAATTAAAGTCAGATGTTAACTGTTGCTCAAAACAACTTTGCCGATTCTAGCTCCATACCAAAGAGGGTTGCATTTCAAAAGATAAGATTTAAAAACAAAAATAAGAATTGGGAAAAGCCCTACAGTATGAATATAACCAGAATGCTGGAATAAGTTGTGTGACCGGCTTTTGTTGCAATGAACGTAGCAAAATTTTGCACTGTGCAGTCACTTGTTCCATATCGGTCTCAAAAAACCCAAACTGGTTTCAAACCACTGGTGATACAATTATTTTCTTAGCGTTAGCCATGTTGTCATAGTCTGGGAGGGCAGAACCTACCGAAGCCCCTGGGGAGAAAACGTGCCCTGCAGCAACGTGGAACAAAAAATTTAGTTCATTGTTTTGGAAATTTTCCGTAGCAAAAAAAAAACAGCAACAACTAATTAATAAAAAAACTAATAAAAATAAAGCAAGCTATTGTCCAGGCCTAGCTGAATCAGATTAAACAGCTTGATTTTTGCGTGCAATCTCTTATATAAATCAAAAGTATTTCAAAAAAAGCAAGGGCAGCGTGCACTCAAACACACATCACTAATTATTTCTAATTTTCTCAATGTGATCATACACAAGCTATTACCGCACACAGTCAATTACCATTACCAATGCCAGGCCTGATTTATGCTGAGTGGCTGTGCGTGGGGGGAGATGGAGACAGCAGGAGAAAAGACAACAAAAAGGGGGGAGGGGGGCCTTTTACGTTAAGTGCCATGTTTGTGCATGTAGTCCTTGGTCAACTGTACACCATAGATCCTGTGAAATTGCATGCAGTGACTTGAACAACATGGATTGAGCACATTGGAGGGAGTCTTTCTTCTATAGTAAAGAGACGGTAGACGGAAGATTCCAACTATAATGTGACTGATGCAGCATATACATACAATATTTGTTTGTTTTGACTGTTTAGACGAGTTGTTGATTCATGAAGGGGAAAAAAAATCAATTTTCATATCTGCCAATGGAAAAAAAACATGAAAATCAACACTGAGTCAGACGATGTTTTATATCCATCAAGAGTGAAGAAAAAATGACAAAAAACCTTCAACTAATACATGAACTTTCTTTGCTCTTTTATCTGGCTAAATCTAATTTAGACTTTGGCGAGCTAATTCTGATTGCATAATTATTACTGCAGAAGTAATCCAACCAAAGAAGCATAAGTAGCAAATTAAACAAGTCGTGCTTTTCCAATATTTCTTACTGGGGCAACATGGCAGACTAGTGGTCAAAAGTGGGCATTTTATCTTGTGACGAAATGGTCTGTCCATCCAACATCTCAGTCTTGAGCGATTTTTATAACAAGCATTCACTTGTTTGTGCAAGTGTCACTTCCTGCATGTACCAGAGAAGAGATAAGTAAAGGGAAAAGAACCTCTTTCTTCAATTGCGCAGCAACAATGGATGACAGCAACGGCGGATGCTTTATACTTGTTATCCCTCAAGTCCAGCCAACTACGGGACCATCGAGCCGCACACACTTGAGAATTTTGCAGGCTCCTTGGTGGTCTTCAAGGGTATTGAGCTTGGCATTCCCTGAGATCATTTGGTACACTGATTAGCACTTTGAGTTATCAACATGCAACACCTGGATACGATTCCCAAGTTGGGCAGGAAGCAGCATGTAACTTTTTTGATGTCGATTCACGTTACGTTTGATCGATCTTTTTGCTGCTTTGTCTCACAGACACACGGAAATCTACGGAAATATTTTTTTTTGGGGGGTGTGACGATGGACAGACAGATGGTGGTGATGACTGAAGCGCTTTTACAATAATGACAGACAGACCAACAATTATATTAGGAATGAGGACAGACTGACAATGACGTAAGAGTGCCCAAGGATGAAGGACGCATTACATACTGGCAAAATTTGGTAACTTGCCCATCTCTGCTCGTGGTTGCCATCAAGTTATGAGGTGGTGGGTAAATACATGAATGGTTGTGTGATACTACACACATTATCATTACATTATTGTAGTTGTTCAGATTACTTTACAGAGTACTTGCCCTTTACTATCATGAGGGGCTTGAGCTTAACCACGTAGTTTGTAAACCATAAAGTATGTCATGTCCCAGCGATCCTTTCATTTGAACTTAGCTCATGTGTAAAATGACAAGTCGACAACGATGTAATAATTGACTATATAGTTTTGACTGGAGTCAGTGACGGTGTAGTGGTTTACTTGTCTGACGTTGGTGCAGGCAGTATGGCTTCAGGACCCACTCAGTCGTGGTGTCATTGTGGTGAATTATTGCCTGACTTTGCATGTGCCCTATAATCGACAAGGGACCAGTGTAGTTTCCATTACCTAAATTCAGAGGTAGAGGCTTCAGCTCCCTGTGACTGTAAACAGAAGAAGCAGAATGGAAAATGATAAATGTCAGTAGCTGAGAACTAGCAACGCCGGTCTCCAGGAGAAAGCTGGTGAGCTCCACTTCTTGTCACTCAAGGTTTTCACCCCGCAGCAGCTTCTCTCCTTTCGAGATGTCATGCAATCAATGCTCAAATTGCACTGTTGAAGTTTGAGGGTCTTATGCTTAGTTGCTCTTGAAGGCCCTCTAACGGCCACGTCGGGCTCCAGCAGGCTCTTGAGTGCCAGATCATTGACATTTGAAGCTGATTGAAGCCTCACGGCAACATAATGTGCATAGATTCTGCTTACAGAAAGAGGCAGCTTTGGAACATCGATGAGTTATCAGACCAAACACATCTCTGGAAAAACAGTCACTGGATAATATCAATGAACAAGAATGTGGAGGTTAAAACAAAGCACGTTTGATGGCCACATCAAATAGAATAAATTACAGGGAATAGGGCAGGGCACACGAGAACAGATGCAAGACATTTGAAGAAGTGAAAAAAAAGAACTTCGGAAAAACCTGTGCCTTGCGTCAAGATGAATGATGCGAAGGCCGCATGTAGGGAAAAGGCTATTTTAAACATTTGTTTTATCATCTAGGTGACGTAACAGTTACACGTGGCCAGTGTTCAATTGAAACAACATCTGCACTTGTGTGTGTGCATGCATGCACACCATTTGTGTGTGCTAAATGTCACATTAAAGATTGATAGCAGCTTCCTGTTGTGTTCTGGCCTGTGGAGTGTGTGTGTGTGTGTGTGGCAGAGGCTTGTATGTGTGTGTGTGACTCACATCCAACCACAGATAGGTTAACTTCTGTCGTCATGTGCTGTGTGCTCTGTGCATTAAATAATGTTTACTGTTGTGTTCTAAATTCCCAAGGGTGTGCATACTGGGTATGTGTAATGTATGTTACATCACACTGTCAAAAGCAGAAAGACGCATTCTAAGAGCGATGCCTTAAGCCTTCTCTACCCCTTTCTGAAATGCTTGCATGTTGACCTATTTACCACAATGCACATATACTTATGTGTAAGTACGGCATAATTTATCTTTATAGTGTTGATGGGGTGAGATAGGGAAGGAGACCATCTATGGACTGAAGGGTCTCTTGAATGTAAAGTGTCGTGTTCAACTAACACTCAAGCTTTTACATTTGAATGCAACTAATTTACCTATAATTTACATTGTCAAAATATTTTGATAACTGTATCCAGCCTACTTTTTCTCCCATCCATCAAGTGTATGGTTACTGCATGCTCCCTCGATGTTGTTAAACTGATGACAGTTGGGTCACAACCTTGTGCATATAATCGTCCTCAATTCCTGAGACTCTCAGCAGGGTTAAGCTTTCGATCAATGTATGGAGATAATTTCCCGTGCTTCCTTTTTCTATTCTTGCATGAAAAGAACAAAATGAAATCTCCCAGCTGGCCCATTCCCGATGAGAATGTAAAGTTTGGAAATGTTCCCGCTGTATTTGTAAATATCAAGTTGTTGGTGATACACAAGACTACTACACTAGACTATTCAATTCACTGTTGTTTTCTTTGGTTCAATGCAATAATTTGGCTTTTCTGAAGATTTAGTTGTTTTATTTCATTGCTTCTTTGAAAAATGAGAAGCTTCTCATTCATGAAATGACAGCCCCAAACGTACAACCACCAAGTTGGCCTTAGTTTTCATCACTAATACAGATTATGTATATAATTGGAGGTAGCAGTGTCAAATATAGTCAATTACTTGACAGCTAATCAATTATCAAATTAATCGACAACTATTTCAATCATCAAATAGAGGGATGTGATTCTCCATCTGCAATCTCACTTGCTTTTTGGTGAATAAAATTAAATCTAGAAAATGTGGTTTTGTAATCATGCAAAGTAACATTTTTATTTAATTACTCAATGGATAGAATTGATAGAATAAGCGATAAAAAGAAATTTGATAGAGATAGCCCTTGTCAGAAGGAATCTCAGTTCCTCATCTGTTCCTGCTCTTGCAAATAATGTCATTCCATTTTTGCTGATAGTAAAACTACACTTGTCAAGATTGCTCATTACTTACATTTATTGAAAAAAAAAATACAAGTTGTTCAAATTAAGTATTTCATTTAGACTTTATCACAACACCTGGATCATGATGTATTATATTGTATGATTTTATGTGGCAACAAAAAGTGCGCTCATGCAAATAAATATGCTGCAGGTTATCTAGCGTTGGTGGAATTCACTGTGGGATTTTGTTTGTGTTTGTGTCGCTGATCAAACAGAGCGTTGATAAGGCGTGACTGTCATATCAAAATTAATAATCAGATGAGATTAAAACCGATTCAGGTAAAGCCATCATTTCATGTTTCTTTCCTCGTGAAAAGAAACTGCATATTTTTTATGCATATTTCAGAAGCATTTATGAAGGATTATGTCATCAGTAGCACCTTATTAATATTAATAAACAAATTGAGACATTTTTCTCTGCATTTGGTAATAACGTGGAACACTATTTTACTGCATGTCATTATTATAATTTGTAGAATACTATAAATGATTCGTCAAGTCATCAACACCTCATCGTTATTGCAACACTGACTTGTCGTGTTGTGGCTAACACAGCTTACTTTCAAACAGACAGTCAATAACTTTTTGGTGATTGCAGATGTGAATGAGCGTGAATGGTTGCTTATCCGTCTTTACATCAGCCCTCAGTGCCCTGTGATTGACTGGCTACCAATCAAGGGTGTCATCAACCTTCCACCCAGTCAGCAATGTTAGGCTCAAGCCCCCATCTTGGATGGATGGCTCTGACCTGCACATCCATTAGATTGCCCTCCCTCATCCTCTATGGCCCCATTACCTACCCAGTACCTTCCTAAAACTGCCTCCATACTCAGCAAGAGTAATGCAAGTGTCGTATATATTCTGAGGATGATGCTGACGGCTTGTCCTGATCACTTTTTGATGCTGCACGCAGACTTACATAGAAAGCCATGAACACATATACATCAATATTACTTAACAGCAAACCATTTTATCTGGTTGCCTGTCGATTGAAATTACATTGCCATGTGTGACACCTTCAGAGAACAAATCACACTATCCTCCCACGCCGAAGGTCATAAATTTGAGTCTGCTTGATGACTGTGCAGCATCTTGCTGCACAAATAATGTTGGCTAACATGCAAAAGCAACTTCAGCTTAGCACACAATGGCTTGCAGTACATAACAGTTTTTAAGTAAGTAAGAGTTCTTCCAGCCAGCAAAATTTGTTGCCTTCCTTCATACCGGTGAATAAATTGTGCCGAGCAGGAAGGAGACTTTGAATCGTTTCTAGTTATTTTTATCTTCAAACATATCAAACAAATGGCTATATTCACTGGACGATCTTCAATAACAATCTGTGGGAAGAATAAGATGGATTTTATTGATACCAATAGTATTATATCACATACTTAAAGTTTTGTACGGAAGGTATAATTCAATCACTTTATCCACTGCTCTGAAATTTTAATCTCAACCAGGTAGTTTTTTTTAATATAGTTCGGATAGCGGAGGTCTGCGCTCTACCGCTCCAGTTAAATTACTTATTACTTTATTGAATAATTGTTGAGGGTCAGATCATTTATAAAAGATAAGAAGATTCAGAGTTGCGGGTGTTGAAGTAGTTTGAGTTCATTGTCCTTTTGTCACATAATATTGTTTGGTCCTCGAATCGGAGCATCTAAATTATAGTGAAATATTGCTTCAGTGAGTATTTCAGTTTGTTTTGTAAAACTAATTTCCCTACTTGTGATAAACTGAGTTAATAATAAGTCCTTTGTTTGATGTCCTCATTTCAATACACATTAAAGCAGATTAATGCTGCCATCTAAAGTAAGCCAATATGTATCTTCTTTATTGTGAAGCTACCTCGACAGCCTAGATCGGATCGGTGCTGCCGACTACCAGCCAACAGAGCAGGATATTCTGAGGACGCGGGTGAAGACTACTGGCATTGTGGAAACACACTTTACCTTCAAAAACCTCCACTTCAGGTATGAGTACAATTTAATTAATGACTCAACGCACTCACAAACACAGGGACTTTATGGCATATTCCTTGCAACTCTGCTATCACTACCTTTAAATGTCTTTATTGCAATTGTATAAAAAAGACTGTAGGATCCATGTTTATGATTGGTCATCGTTTGAATTACAGAATGGAGCTGTGCCACTGAAGGCTTTAGTTTTCAAGTCCAATTTGCATGTTTCTTGCTTTTCTGCATATACTCAGAAGCCCCACATATTACACAATCTAATGAGATCTACACAACTTACTTGTGCCTCTAACCTACTTGGGGAATAAAAATTATTCTGGCTTTAAAATGGTGGTAGGACTGCAAAGCTTCTTCCGTGAAAGAGACTTGATCTTTTGCGAGCATTAAGATATCAAAACATTAGAGACAATTATTAATATGATGCATTGCAGTAAAGATCATATCATTTCATCCATACAGTTTAAAACCAAAATGATGTCTTGAAATTGAAATTATGTCAGAAACACTGAATATTTTATAGGTTCTTTATGTTGTAGCCACTCAGTGTACATCAACATTGCACAGAAAGAAAGCCATATCGAGAATCCAGTCCAACCCAGCGGCGCCTGGAAAGCGGACTTTAAACCGATGATGATGATGATGATGACAGGGCTGTTATGGAATGAATACACTGTCTACACACCTTATCCGAATTATGTTGTCACATCTAAACGCTCAATTAGAACACAAGGTTTTGATGTTTAGGCAATACTCTACTCAGTGCTGTAGTATTCCATTACCGTGCCTAAATAGTTTCGACTCAGTTGCTATTACTGGGCACTAAACACCGAATGGCAAGCCTTGGTATGACTGTATTGATCTGTAACTCATCAGCCTTCCTATCGTTCTATTCATGGAATGAAGAACCTGGTTCACCAGGGATTCATTTCCTCTCTTGGAAGACACTTAAAACTGTACTGGTAGCACAAAATTGATGCGAGTGATCCTTCTTCCCAAATTAGACTTCAGGTAACCTACTGAAGCCCGCATTCCATTACTGTCTCAAGAATCAGAAGTGAGAAAGGAATCTGAAAAATCTTAAGTGGATCTTGAGTGTTACGATCGATGGAAAATGGTTCAAGAAAAGATGGTGGAGTGCGTTGAGGCAGAGAATAGCCTAAACTCTCAATTAGGCATCCCCTACTCAACACGTTATGAGATCTACCTTCCCCATTATTCTGCACATTAAAATGGGACCTTCCACTTGACTTTCTGAACACAGAAAATAACCAGTATTAAAAAAAAACGTGCCAGTCACAGCAGTAGTAAATGACAACAAATATTAAGAATGCAAATTTAAAGATCACCAATGCGATTCCAACTCTTCTACAGTGATTATAGATTATAACCCAGAATCAGTACTAAATTCAACTATAAAAGTACTGTTACAGTGATATCATGAACCAAATAAATGACTACACAGGTTGAATTCAAACTGCCGTCATATTTTAGTTGATGCACTAAAATGATCAAATGATGTACAAAATGGTTTCTGTAAAATTGCCACACAATTTGACATACAATTTACCTTGAAGCTCAATGTTAATTGAAGAAAATAATTGCCCTCTTTTGTCAAGTGAAGTTTTGGTTATCAAGCGATTTATATCCTTCAACTCCTTAATTTGAGAGGATAGTGTTCTCAGGCTGTTTTGTTAAATTTTCATTTTATTTCTTAAATCTATTTCAGTTACCTCACTTTTGTTTTGAATAAATTCAACACAAGTAAGCATCTATTTTGAGTTCAGTTAAGTCCAATTTTAAGTTTCATAATAGTACCGTCGCGGCATTAACATGTACGGTTCACAAAAAAAGTGACAAAATATACAAAACTTAAAACAATTCAGCCAAAGACTGAATGAATTTCAGTGTTCAAGTGTCTCCAGTTTCACTTATTAGAAAACTGATAAATCCTGCCAGGTCCAATGAAACAAACTGTCCAGCAAGTGCTCGGCGAGACTATGTAAACTCCACAGTAGTAAAGCGCTCAGAACTGCGAGGCGGACTTATTAAAAATTACCACATCGTGCTGCCTCATTAAATATAATAACATATAATAAATATATTTTACTTTGAATAAGCGTGGTCCTCTCTGAGGTTACGTAAATGAACACCCCTTTCCGATATTTGATTGACAACACTATAATTAAGTAGAGCTGTCAGATATTTCTATAATCCAACCGTTAACTGAGTCAGATGATGTTTTTAAAGTCTCGTCTGTAAATGTGGGAATGTGTTTTACATCTATCAGGCTGTTTGATGTCGGAGGCCAGAGGTCAGAGAGGAAGAAGTGGATCCATTGTTTTGAGGACGTCACTGCCATCATTTTTTGCGTCGCACTCAGTGGATACGACCAGGTGTTGCACGAGGACGAGACCACGGTAAGGAAACACCATGTCTCTCTTTCACTGTTTACATTGAATGATGGATTTACAGTCCACCTACTACAGTTTCCTCAGATACAGTATGCATCATGGCAGTGTTGTGAGACAAATATGTGTGCGTATGTCAGGGGATTGAAGATCTGGAATGTTGTCCAACAGATGGGATCAATCTTCTCATTGAGTGGACTTGATTGAAATGGATCTAGCAATATACCCGGTATCTACCCAAACAAAAACAACATAAACTCAGTGGTTACACAGACCAATAACAAGGGAAAACATAAGCCAATGGTGACCAGTTGACTGATACCTTTTATCTGCCATTACTGTTTTGTGATGTGTCTATTGACCCCATGGGGTCAGCATAGGTCCAACTCGTCGAAATGTATTCTTATATAGTGTTTCTGCACATGTTCTGCAATTCAATAGCAATGAGTCCAAGATTTACCCTGCCTCTCGTTCAAAGTAACACGGGACAGGCTCCCGGGAATCTCAACTTCAACTTCATTTACCGAGCATTTTAAAAACAAGTGCAGATGCATACAAAGTGCTGTACATAGAAATCTACCATATGAAAACAAAGACAGTTGAAATAATAAATTAACGACAAAAACGGATTTAAGACCTGCATTAAAAATCCATCCTAAATTGTGACTCTATAACAGATTTTAAGAGCATACAACATTTAATAGGGCTTTTAAAATACGTCTATTTAATCAATGTATGTCAGCTACATTGGAAGGTGTTGGACTAGTGCACGTCGATGCTGGCCACACATCGAAACAAAATCCTTTTTATAAGTTTTATAAGATCGATTAATGAAATACTTATGTATATACTCAAATGTCCTAATACACTTTTAATTTTTTTTAATGTTATTTATAATCGACTTTCATTCACTATGAACAACTCAAAAAAGCCTCTCGTGTTTGTGACTTATGAAAGAAAACAGACAGAGGTGACAGAAACGGTACCTCGCTGGCGATTATCAATTTCAACATTTCATGACTGGAAGAGGCTGGGATATAATTTCGAGTTTTTGTTTTTGCTTTTACGGGTTTGGCAACCAAAAGTACAAGATGAAATTTTTTACTGCTGGCTTCCCTTCTATTGCCTGCAGCTTGCACTGTGATGTCATTGTGACGTGGGCCATAAAGAAGTCCATAGCGAGAACCAAGAACATGAAATTGTACCAAAGTATCAAACATCTAATCCAACCACGGGTGTCATTATCAAATCCTTAATCAATCAATATTACTCACATGGATGTATTTCCCCTTTCTTTCCGCTCACCGGTGTTGTCGCCTGTTGCTGAGGGGGCGGATCATTGGGACTTTTAAGACTTCTAAGAACTTTTAAGGATTCTGTCAAAGTCTTGTCGTCGAGGGAGATCGGGGTCTGTCTTAGTGCTTTAGGATCATAAACACCATATTGTTGTTCTACCCCTAAAGTTTACAGATAATTGGGAAATGTCTTTGTTCTCATGAACTTTATTATATTACACATAACGTTATTAAAGTCGCAGTCTTGTCACAAATGAGAAATGTGGCTTGGGCTTTGGAAAAAGAGAATCTTCTGGAAAAATAGAGAAGTACGGGTGTGCCCATTCGTTTTGAAAAACTCTGTTCCGAGTCTGCTTTTAGATCGTTGGAGCAAGCCGCAAATGCCTTCGGGTACGTAAACAAACCGTCATTGGCTCATTTCATCACCGAACAAGGAGAGAAAAGGAGAGCGAGACAATGATAGGCCAGGTAAGCCTGGATTTTAGGAGCTGCTTAGGAGTTTTCACAAACGTCCCAATTGTCAGCCTGCCCCTGGAATATTATAATAATATACTGTGACTGTATTTTTACATCAAACGTGATTTTCTGTACTCAAACGTAAGGTTATGGAAAGCCTGTGTTGCCATGACATGCTTATTCCCTGGAATGTATTTAGTTGATGGTAAATGTAGACATTGATAGTCAAGCTGTTGTCATGTGACCAAAAACAAAGAGGATCATTTGAATATTATCTATGCTGGTTGATATTTATAGGTCTAAAGTGTATCCACTGAGAATTAGTGCTCAGTAGCTGCTCTATTTACGCAGATGTCTTCTTGCCTCCTTGTGAGTTGGGAGCGCCGCTTAGTCTGCTCTTGTGCGATGCTGTGTCATAGGGCTGATGTTGACAGTTGCAATCGGTGCAGATGTCTACCGCTGTGCTATTTTTAACACAACTGTGATCACGTTTGATAAAAGACAATTTGTTTGTGATACGCCACTGTTATCTCCAAATGTCAGGTGCTTACTACTCAAATTGTCCAGTAATGAAAAAACAACAGTTTTCCTTTAATTCCCAGAAAACTCACTTCAGCAGCTTTGTCTGCAGTGCTGCACCTACAGTGCTTTAATTAAGCATGTGGTTACTCATGAGACTGACGTATGGCACGGCCTACTTTAATGAGACAGTGTGCTGATCTAAGATGTGCAATTACTACGCGAGAGTGAATTTATAATGACAGCATGAGGAAGAGAAGTGAGAACTCTGTCACGGAAGGGAGTTACAGTTCTCCTTCTGGTGAAGCGTAACATATGAAAGGGAAGGTGACTGTTTCACATCTACAGTGCAAAACATTTTGCTGCTAGCATTTTATACCTCTCCTGTTCAAGTTGGATCATTGAAATGCCAATTCTGTTTTTGGGTCGACATTCTTTTGTGTGTGTGCGTTTGTGTGTTTGTGCATGCGTGCCTGCATGCGTGTTTGTGGGCTTGTGCGTCTGTGTGTGGAACTGAATGTTTATAAATAGTTGTACAAACCTACACTTGCATTGTGTTTGAAAAAGGAAATCAATCAACAGGACCTTATACAATAGAATTGTGGTTTACTTCATGTACTCTATCCAGCCATCAATTTTGTCATCATTTTTTTTAGGTTGTTGGTTAATTAGAGTTTGACTGTATTCAATTTAATCCTCTTGCAGTTATGTTTATCACTCCAGAGCTCCTGTGTTCCCGCATTAAAGACAGTTAAAGAGTGATGAACTAAGACAATATTAATCCCAACCTGTCACCCATTAGTTGGTACTCAGATAATTTTAATTAACCAAAACAAAAATGGTAATAATAATGGGGAGGCGGCCCGGTGGCGCACTAGTTAGCACATCCGCCTCACAGTTATGAGGGTGCCGGTTCGATTCTACCTCCGACCCGCCCTGTGTGGAGTTTGCATGTTCTCCCCGTGCCTGTGTGGGTTTTCTCCGGGCACTCCGGTTTCCTCCCACATCCCAAAAACATGCTTGGCAGGCCGATTGAGTACTCCAAATTGCCCTTTGGTGTGCGTGCGAGTGCGAATGGTTGTTCAACTCTGTGTGCCTTGCGATTGGCTGGCGACCGGTTTAGGGTGCCCTCAGCCTACTGCCCGATGACTGCTGGGATAGGCTCCAGCATGCCCGCGACCCCCGTGGGGACAAGCGGTATAGAAAATGGATGGATGGATGGATGGATGGATGGATGGATGGATGGATGGATGGATGGATGGATGGATGGATGGATGGATGGATGGATGGATGGATGGATGGATGGATGGATGGATAATAATGGGCAAAAAAAAGTGTTGATAGGCTAACTCCCCTTATTAGACTGTTGCCAGGTAAATTTGGTGGTGGGTAACAGTGAAGCGTGAAGTGAATTAATCAATAGATAATAAATTGTGTGCGTGTGTGTTCTTGTGCGCGCACATGTTTGTTTGAGAGAGAAAGAGAACGAAAGACTCTGTATAAGGGTGTGTTCCGGGGAAGTGAGTCCCTTGCTTCCTGCTTTATGCTCCTCCTCGCAGCATCTTTGGTGCCTTCCACTTCACTTGTTCACTTGTTACGCTCATCCTCGGCTGACCTGTTGATGCAATCAGCAGTCAGATGTTCCACAGACGCTCCGCCCACCTACAGGTATGAGGAAAAGTGGATAAGCGTCGCATGATTTCCTTGCATATGTATGTGCGTGTTTATTTCATGCTCTCTGTTCACTGTCCTCAATCAGCTTTTTATCTATAAAATCACTGCTTCACCCGTTTAACGTGTTGCAATGGATAACAAAAAAGTTCCAAATACATGGAAATGAAATGCTATTTATTAATCATGTCTTATAATTAATTGCATGAAATGTTTGAATGACTTACGCTCTATTATTTAAGTAATAGATATTATCATGGAGGTCTGTATTTTCATGCATTGGTTCCTTTTAGCTAATCCAACAGTTTCTCTAATTTAGAACTATGCAATGTTATTTTTCTAGCATGTATTTACCTACATAATCAAATGTCTGGTTTTATAATTAAAGTAATTTTCAAATGTGCTGTCATTATAGCAAAAGCCCACTGTGTACCTTAAGTGGTGATCTATGGCATCATACAATTAGACTGGGCAGTGACTCAACGCTAAAACGCTAACAATGCATGGCTTTAATCAACGTGATAATTATGTAATTACATAATTTACTTCATGCCGTTTTTTCTATTTTTTTTCTATGTTTTTTTCTGCATGCACATATTCTCATTTGCTGGATGAGTCTTTTGGTTTGTGTCCACCTACATGCGTTTGCATTACAGACCATTTTAAAAGTGTTTGTTTCCTCTGCAGAATTGCATGCACGAGTCTCTGAAGATGTTTGATTCCATCAGTAACAGCTAGTGGTTTCGAGAGACTTCCATCATCCTCTTCCTTAACAAAAAGGACATTTTTGAGAACAAAATCAGCAAGTCGCTACTGTCCATCTATTTGCCTGAATACACTGGTAGGTCCACATATGACAGCGAAACTATTCCGTTTTAACCTTTCATTCTCTTTGAATGGGACACTTGAATTACGGTAATCTAAATCTATTCAATTCAAATTACGCAAGTGTCATCGAGTCATCGTTCATTTCAGTTCAGTCTAATGTGTTTACAGATCCGCTCTGAGATACAATACTGACTTATTAATTTCAAAATATAAGCCTTTAAATATATTTAAGTAAACACAGTTAACACCACTATCCAAACAGGAAGCAGTTTACATCCTCACCAAACTATATGCGCCTATTTAAAACCTCTAATCCCACTTTCAGACACATTACAAGCACACAGAACAGGCCCACAATATAAAAATATTATTGACAACTGCATTCATAATGTTGTACTCTGTTAAACCAGAAACTGATATTTAATGTAACTTTATGTAATGTACTGATTTGCCCCCAATACTGGCTGTGATTGCAGAATGGTCTAACTGTAGATGTCTGGGATGAATAGAGAGCAGCTGACAGGCTCATATTGAAGCGATGACAAAAGGAAAAAACAAGAAAAAGTGAGAAAGATAGAAAGCATGTGTAATTGGGAAAACATTAGAAACAGAGAAATCAAGATTGTGGGAACACAGTGTGGAGAGGGACCAGAACAGCATGAGTGTGAGAAAGTGAAAATTCATATTCCAATCATTCCCCCTTTCCTTTCTTCATCTCTTGGCATGGAAGGACTGAGTGCATGTTCTGATGGTGTTGCATCTGAAACAGACAGAGAAGCCACAGTGCTGCCAACAACTGAGCGCCAGATATGTTACTGACACTTGCCCCACAGATGACTCTACTCATCACCATCTGACTCAATCTAACAGCGTTTTAACAAGCGAAAAGTTGCAAATCCCAGTTCTTAGTGTCACAGTCGATTATGGATGTGAAGCACGGGGCATGCAATAGATTTGTGAAATGAATCAATACGTGCCGTGAATTACAATTGCTACCTTTGAGCTCTCGTTCATCTGCAGCAGTCCAAGAGTGTGGTGCCAAAAAAAAAAAATAACACATAATTACGAAGGCAGTGGTACGTTCAGGTACATTGCTCAGGCCTAAAACCATAATAACACATGCTGTCTAATTTTAGAACTAAACACCTCCTTTTGTATTCGGTGGAATCATAGCAGCATATTAATCAAATCCAACCCTCAGAATGTGTTATTCCGTTCCAAAGCTATTATAATAATAATGGCATAATGATGTCAATAATGTCAATAATGTCTATGTTAACTCTGTTTCCACAGGGACAGACATATGTGGAAGGAATCTCCTTCATTACATCTCAGTTCAACAGCAAGAACAAGTCATCGAAGAAGATTTACTCTTTGTCTTTAACGCTGCCACTGATGTCATCATCGCCGACAGCCTCCAACGCTCTTTCCTAACCTGATAATGTTGTGACCTCAAGGTCAACTGATTTAAAGCAGCTTGTGGGTTCAATCTAAACACTTGTACAGTGAAACCTCTATTTACGAACGTCTATTCTTGTGAACATTTCGAGATACAAACCAAAGCCTCGAGATTTTTTTGCCTCCTCTTACAAACCAAATTCGACATCCGAACCCGTGAGGGACTCTGTCAGATCATGTTAAGTGACGTGTGTGTGCGTGTCTCTACCCTTCATTCAGCCATTTAGCGTGTCAGCATATCGACAAGTTCAATCGTAGTTCGTCCGTAGTTTTATAGTCAATCAGGTCTCCTAAGAAAGCTAGTGCAAATAGCGGCGAGCGTAGGCAGAAGAGGGTGAAGCGAATGTAGAAGTTAAGCAAACCGTACATGATCCCCCACCGTCTCGCAAGCGCCGAGTTGTCATGTCTTTCAAGGTAAAGCACTTAAAATTAATTTTATATTTTGCATTCTTATGGGAAAATTGCTTCTACCAACCTACAATCTTGGACGGCTGAATAGACAGATGGAACTTTAAAGTTACCTGTGATATCACCATCAATGGATTCATAATGTTACTGGATATTTTTCCGGATTGGGTCATAATAGATTAGAGGAATTTATAGCTGCACAAATTTTTTGATTATTTCATTTTGGTAAATCTACTGTATTTTATGAAAATGCTAAAATTGGATAATCTGCAACACATTGCATTGTTCAACATTTAGTTTGAAGCAATTTATTTTTTATCATTGCTATTTTATGTATATTTTCCTGCACTGGATAAAAAGTGCCTTTATTGTTGCTCTTTACACTTATGGGAGCCATCATCTTCTTGTATGGGCCGAAGGAATAGTGTGCCGACTCAACCTAACCCTTCTCAGAGAATACTTCAGTGGAAAACGACTTTATAGGCCCACCGGAGGCATCTTCTACCATATTGCGTGCTGCTGAAAGTGTTCTTTTTTTCTCCTTATTGTCCGCAACCTCGCTCTAATAAGTCCAACATAAGCTGTGGAAAAAAATTATTGCATTTGTGCAGTTACATTGTCAAGTGGGACTTCCCCACTGTGGGATAAATAAAGTTCTATCTAATCTAATTTTACAATAGATTGGAGCTCTGCTGCTTCTGCTGCTCCGTTCCCAACCAACTGAAAAACTTGCATGACATTTTCATTTAAAAAGGCCAGTGTGCATGACATTAACATGCATGTCACACCTAGAATATAGCAGATCTTATATCCCTTATTAACTTTCTTACTAAAAGTTTAAATTTTTTTAAAGGCCTGCCTGCTTAGATCTAAATTTCTATTTTAAGAACCAGGTAGATGACGTCACCCGCTCGCATACATGGCGCGTCCTAATTAGAGTCACTGAGCAGCCTTAGGCTGTTGATCAGCTTGCTTTGTGGATGTGTTTGCGGTTCCAGTGTGCGTGCGTGTGTGTGTGAATTATGTAGGGAAGTGTGTTTTTGCATGGGTGTATATACTGGTGATTATGAAGCACTAGAAAGTGTG